>NW_027526385.1:120189334-120454407 GCF_048455015.1 Haemaphysalis longicornis | reverse complement strand
TGGTTAATTACAAACTTGTGAAAAAGAAATTCTCTTCGGTTCTTATATCTATGCCGAATGAGTGTGAGGAAAATAGCCCTATTAACAATGGGCATTATAAAAAGCTCACAAAAAAGTCGCATTTCAATGTAGCTTCAGCCAAGAAAGTTAGTATAAGCCCTTGGTGGAACCAGGACTGCACTACAGATTATGGGCGTTGGAGGGCGGCTTGGGCGAATTTTATTCTCAATCAGAGTCGTTATAACTGGTCAAATTTAAATCTTACTGCACTGTTTTCCGCCCAACTGTCTCTGCACCAAAGCAACTGCATCATACGCAATGCTTATCCGCGCTTCCAGAAACAAAATACCGGCATGATAAGACTGCTTTTTCTGGAACTGCATGACCTTAGACCGTAGAACTAATAATGTTTCAATTATAAAAATGCCGGATTTGTATTTAAGTTCGCTTGAAAAGCTCGCCAGGATTCATAACTCTGGTTCTCCTGTCCTCGATCCCCTATTGCTATAGAAAGCGTGCCTGTTTTAGGTATCTCTGATGTTACGATGGGAGAGCTGGTGAATGTTCATAAGCACATTCCCCAGCTTTAGTGAGGCTCACAGTGGCTCCTGGGAGCCTCACTAAGGCGAGATGGTGTCTCTACTTCCGCGATATAACTTCTGTTTAAGGAATCTACCTACGATCTCCTGAACATCATAATTGCTTCATTGGAGAAATCACACATTCCCGGAGATCGGAAATCCGCAAAAATTGCCCCCCTTTCAAAAACGACAGCTTAGATGTTGGTCCAGAGAATATTTGCCCTTTCGCACCTACTAGTAACTAAGGAAAATTGAATG
Source organism: Haemaphysalis longicornis (assembly GCF_048455015.1). Taxonomy (NCBI): domain Eukaryota; kingdom Metazoa; phylum Arthropoda; class Arachnida; order Ixodida; family Ixodidae; genus Haemaphysalis; species Haemaphysalis longicornis. Next base: position 120,453,568 of record NW_027526385.1, on the reverse strand, counting down.
AGAGAATATTGCACAAACGTTTATTACGGTTTCTTAGCCCACATCAAAATGGCTTCCGTACCAGTTGCCCAATTGACCAGCGCATGTCGGTTTGGGAGTGGCATCCTGTTTACGCGAAGAAACAAACCGGTAGGCACCAGCGTACGACAGTGTGGAATATGGTTCCCTGCTTGCGATACCTAAAGAAGGTGGGTTACCCTGCTATATCCTTTCGCGAGTTTAAAAATTGTGTATTGGTAGTAAGTTTTCTAGCTCACGAATAGATGTTCCGTAATTGAATCAGTATCAGACAATGCGCGTTCCCTAAGGATCTCCGCTTTCTCCCATTATAATTAATATATTATTGAGTTTCATTCCAATACATTAAGAATTCTGTACCTAAGTTTATATGTACTATAGGGCCTGTTCTGCGGTTCAAGACACTTGTGTCCTTTATAAAATGTTAGAGGCCTATTTGTGTTCAATGGAAAGGTGGATAGCAAAACTAAAATTGAACATCAATATCAATCAGTGCACACCGGAGGCGAAGTGGCGAGCGGCAGCTTGCGAGTCTGTGACTATGGTGATCCTGTCTTAAGATGCAGTGGCTGCGTTGGCTGGCTATTGCGATTTCTTCTGCTGTTGTGGAGTCATTGCCAATTACTTGTGTGGAAGTCAGTTCATTCCCCCCAAAAAAATTAATTACCAGTACAAGAAATGTTGAGCAAAGGGCTGGCCCGGCAGTGGTCAAGCCCATTAGACGCACTTGATGTGTTCGTAACCAAATATATTAATGTAGCTTTTGTTTCCGATATCGTCGTCTAGATGCTGTCACTATAACGCCTACCGCGAATCGACGACACGTCGTTCGGCTTTCATTGCGCTTTGTATTAGCTGCGGAGCACCTTAGGACCTCACAATGTCCGTCCACGTCCATGCGCGTAGCATTTACAATCGCAAAAAATCACACAGGCACCGGCAGGATTCGAGCCTGTGTCTGGTAGACCACACCGACTTAGTGTCAGTCATCCTACACATTCGGCTACGACCGTGAGTTAGTACCCGAGAGTCAAACGGCTTACTCCCTCGCCTGTAACGGTGAGGAGTACATTAGGACTTCCCAATGTCCTTCCGCGACCATCCGTGCGCACACCACCATCGAGTAAAAATCTCTGAGGAACTACCTAAAAGGGCAGAAGAAAACTCCCAAACACTCGAAAACAGGCACAAACATAACCTAGCAAATGAGAAAACGACCAAAACATCGGTGTAGTCAAGTTGTGATCAAGCTGTAATACACGGTGACTGCACAGATCTACGCTAGATGGTACTATGCGTAATCGCGATATGGCTCTACGGTGCACCGCGTATATACGCGGCTTCCGGAAATCACATACCCTCTTCCCGCCATGGACGAAAACGAACGTAAGAAGCGTAAAGCAGCTGCCAAACGTCTACGAAGACAATGATCTTCCCCGAATACGAATCATACCCGATCTAAGACCTAAACTCCTGGCTGAAATCTAATGACGGCTGGGCGCAAATCGGATGTCATTTTGAGTCCCCGTACTCCGTAGCCTCGTCAGCATTCACAGAGCGGAGATGCTGCCATATTTTAAGTGCAAATGCACTTTATAAGCGACCCCAAACCTTCCACCACCGGCGGCGGCGGCGGCGTCGTCCGCAGTCCTCCTCTCCCTAGCAACGGCGTGGAGCGGAGAGGAGCGTCGGTAGCAACGGCGCGGTGACGTCACTTCACCACGTGACCGCGCTCGCTCCGCCTCCTCGCCGTGGCTGCGCGGGTGCGCGCCGCTCCCCGCACCGCTCCTCGCGCACAGCGCGCCGTCACAGCGCGCCTCCTCTCCCCAGCAGCTGCCGCGCGCCTCTCTCTCCACCGTTACGTCACACTCTCTCCTCTCCCCCTCGCTCGGCTGCAGCTGCCGTGCGCCGCTGTCCCTCTCCCCTTGCGCTCGCCTCCTCTCTCAGCCACCTGGCTCGGCGCGCTCGGCGCGGCGTACCCCCCTATATATGCAGTGATAAACTGTCAGACCTCCGTGGGTCGCCTCGCGCGCGCTCACGGGCGAATGCCAACGGATTTTAACTTTACTCCCCCTCATAGCATCACCCCGTGCATTCGCACTTAACCATGTTCACCCTCGGGGAAATGCTTGGGAGTTTTTTTCCTCCTCTTTGTATCTCAGATGAACGTATTGCCGAATTTCCGTACTTTCGTTTAAAAATACGCCGCCTTTGTGACACCAGACTGCGTATTCAAATTTACCGCTTGCCTTTAAGTTGCGACGCACCTCTTGCTCTGGGTTATGTCCCTCCTGCGTCGTCGGCGTCCGCACACCAACTGCGCATGTGCAACTCTCCCCCGTTCTTCTCTCCGACAGCTGGCGCAACACTCTCACTTCGTCTCATGATCATAAACAACAACAGTTGCGCGCGCGGGCTTCGCTCCGCTCGCGTCTGCTCCGGCGCGCCAGTGCGCACATGCGCGACTCTCATCCGCTGTATTTTCTCCTTCAGGCGCTGTGAATATCAAGCGGGTAGCGCGCTGCGGCGGTTCAGTCAGCGCTCGCTCTCGTTCGACTCCGCGTGACTTTGCTTGACGACTCCATGCTTGACTTGATTCTTCCGATGAAGACGTGATGGAAGCGATGGTCCTTTCAGCGAGTGGGCTGACACAATCCAATACCAGCGTCAGCGGAAACGCTCAATGCAACGTTACGACGAATTGAACGCCCCGACGCGTCGCATCACATCAGGGTTCCCTCGCGGGAATATGGGCGTAATTTCGAGTTATGCACCGCGCCTGCAATGTTTGAAAATTTTGTGGGACAAAATCTTCGCGGCGTTAAGTGTGTATGTGGTGATATGTACATGGTATTTGCACAAAATATTTATAAATTGCACGAAATTTAGCGAGAACACCGAGCGAATGGCATGGTTCTTGAGAAGACTAAAAAGGTAGGGCTGATTTTAAATTCAATGAATAGTCATTTTCCGGGGAGAGGAAAAATCTTTGTTTTTTTCAGATGAATACAATTTTTGTTTCTGAATATAACTGGGTGGTTTTCTAGGTAAAAGCTACATAAGTAGCTTGACGGAGCCCAATAAACCCCTATGAAGGATAAGCGAGAAGCATATTCACAAAAATACTTTACAAAAAGACGAAAACACTGACAACAACATGCGAAATACCATTTCCTTAGAGACATTCAAAACGTCATTACAACAGACGTATATAACAATTCTCAAATTAACAAAACAAAAGTAACCAAAAGTAATCATCCTACAAATCTGAAAAAAAATATTGTCTTATTTGTCTGTGCGAGAATTTGGCTATTCTTTCATAATGGTTTAAACAGATGGAAGAATATGATCGAATATTTGTTGTTCTCAGAAGAACGATTCCAGTTCGACACCTAAAAGAAATTAGCAGTTGGCGATTTGGCCCAACAACATTCTTAATTTTTTAAAGTTCATTAGGTAGTTAAACAAAACTGCGCACCCCTGACTTGCTTGCTACAGAAAGACACCCCTTTCTTGCGGACGCATGCTGCATTTTAGCAGCTGAGTTAGTAGTGCGTTAAATCCTAGTTCTTCGCCTTTTCAACCCAGCCGTCCGTAGCGAAGTTCATACTGACGCCACAGGAGTCGGAATTGGTGTTGCAGCCATCCAGCGCCATGACGGGGCTCAGAACGTTATCGTTTACGCCAGACGAGCGTTGACCAACGCTGAGCTCAATTGTAGCATTACTAAACTGGAGTGTCTAGCCCTAATCTTCACTGTCCAAAAGTTTCGGTAACACCTGTATGGGCGTACTTCTCCGTCATCACCGAACACTGCTCACATTTTTGGCTGGTTCGTCTGCATGAGCTTTTCGGCTGACTACCTCGCTTAAAATTGCGCTTACAGGAGTACGACGTTTGTCGTACCAGAGTGGACATCGACACACACAATGTTTATGTTTCTTTGTATGCCCTATATTACCTCTAAAATGTCTTATAGGCAATGCATTTGTGTGTAGAGGTGAATCTGACGTCAGCGAGGTTACTGTAGGCTTTATTTTATAGAATGGCTTTCCCACATTCTTCCTTGCATCGTGAAGCATGCACATCTAGAGAGGGAGTATTGTTGCAGCCGAACTTTACACTCCTCTCCGCCGCCGCCGTCTCTCTCCCGAGACGTGTTTACTGCTTGCCGCGACCGGTTTCTATCTCCCCACTGCCATTTATGGCGTGCCTTTGATGGGGTGCCAGGAGGGTGCGCATGTGCACAGGCCGAACGCATGCGCTCGCGGGTGACATAAAAGTTCGGTTTAGTTCAGATTTTCACGCGGCATCCGACGGCCTCATGCAACAAGGCTGCGGACTTTCGTGGTTGAGCGGTGTGCGTTGGTGTGTTTTAAAGGCAGTCAGATTCCTACAAGGCGGGGTGGAACCCTACCACCCTACGTATGTCCCTAGAGAAAAACTTCAATTCATCTAAGATGCAGCTTCTTAGCTAGGAACTATGCTCAGTCACAAAACACAAACAAACGTTTTTTTATCGTGGACTTTTTACACTCTGACAAACTTCGCTTGTATTATATCTGCTCACAGTTGAACACTGCTTTCGCAGCGAAGCTGTTAGTACCTCATTAATAAACAGCGGAACAAAAACACGGACTATAGCTGAGGTACACAGGACAGCGCTCGTCCTGTGTACCTAAGCTATAGTCCGTGTTTTTGTTGCGCTGTTTAGTAATGATGGATAACCAACTCGCCCAATACTGCACTTTGTTAGTACCTCGTTGGTTGAAAATATTGTGTCGTAAAAAAGTCCCGCCGGGACCCAGCAGGTCTCGCCCAAGACGCCGTGTGCATGCGGCCGGTTAATGAGCAGTGAAGTATACAGCTAAGTGTTCGTGTTAAGGAAAAACGCAAAACAAGCATCTAAATCTTAAGATACGTGATAAGGTTCGGGTGAACAATGCTGACCCCTCTTCAGTCTATGTGTTCTCGCAAAGACTTCGTTTTCAGCTGGTCTCGAAGGGAAACAGGGACGTCATTCCAGGGCTAGCGCATGCTTCAGGCCAGACAGGACCCAGTAGTTCTCTCCCAAGACGCCCAGCGAATGCGTCAGCACGCAGCATCTGCCACTAGAGAACATTTCATGCCCTGACCAATCAGTATCTGTATTGGTTTTCAACACCTGCGTCTTATAACACCTGCATTTTTCAATACAGAATTTCTGCACAACGCATATAATTTATAAGTGCGGCAAAGAGTGGAGAAGGTCATTCTATTTGACAGCGAAGAAATAGCGGCTGTCAAGAAACCGTTCTTCCAGGCGCACTTGTAGCTTCAAGGAAGAGTTCGGTTTCCGGCTTTTTCACATTGCCGTATTGCTACTGTTGAGTAACTCGGATAAGGGGGGGGGGGTAAGGTACTGCAGTTGTCATGCTTACTGAGCCATTCGAGAAAGTAAATTAACCTTGCATCTGAACTTCCGGTATTCCTAGGGCTTAAAGAAGTGCCGAAGATTTTAGATGCCAAAACTGAAATTCCTGATGGAATTCAGTGAATGAACGTTTTCCAGTTCACGCACACTCCGGCTACGTCATTGGGCGTTAAGTGTTGTTTTTTCGCACATAAACATCAAGTAAAAGCCGGGATAACTCGGGCGGAAAACCACTGAGATGAGGTTCATTTGTCCCGACTTTAATCCTTCTGGTCATTACCAAAACGCTGTTAATTTTACGTAGCCTTGTGGAACCGACCATGGTGGGGCTCATATTTATGCAGAAGATGACCTTACGTTTCCTGAAGTCAAATGCAAGGTAAAACATCACCATAAAATAGGCTGACTTGAGTGTGAATTGAGCCATTTAAAAAAAAGACTATATTTCACGCCATAAATCCCTAAATGACACTTTACGGTGTTTAATGGAAGCGGCTAAAGTCTTTATTTTTTGTGGCGAACGTTTCGATTTCTTGTTATGACATATGCGTGTTTGTCAGAATCACATTTTCTATCAAAAGATTGGAACGAAGCTCACATGAAGAAAGAGTATAGCTAACACAGCTCACATACCCTTTTTCAAGTTGTCTTGAAGGAAAACACGTTTATTGGAGAGAACTTGTGCTCCCCTAACAACTCAAATATAACACGGGCGGCGAAGCAGCAGTCAGCAAAGTGACGCACTCAAGCGAGCGTCGGAGATCGAATGCCGCGGCGTCTGCTCTGCAGGCATTTATCTTTCGGCGCCAGTTTCCGGAACCATCGATTCACATCAAGAACATTGTATATCACAGAAGATTATTCTGCGCTAGTGACGTTAGGGCGAAACAGTCTACTTATCTGAATGTGATAGCCCGTGCGGCATAAAAGTAAAGAATGGAAGACGCACTTTGTTTGGAACGCAGATAACACAGCCGGGTGTGGCCCGCCAGTAAAAATTCACCCCACCTCCCCGAAGGGAATCGTGAGGAAATGCGAATGCACATGTCGAAAACGTATTTCGGGGTCTTCTGCTCGGCGTTGGCGTTTCGCAGCGGCTTCCCGAGCATGGAGTTCGGCGTCGGCAGCTCTCTTCAAGCGCTTGCGTTCGGCATCACGCGCTCTTCGCTTCGCAGCCTTGTCTTCCGCTTCTTCTTCTCCTCCTGTTGAAGATGACGTTGAAGCCACTACAGTGACGTCACCTCCACCGAGAGGTTTAATGCTCGAACTGGATTGTATTACACTTCTTGCTCGAGGTACCGTTGCCGGCAGACATTCCATTTATATATACTTGCGACCGAGCGAACGGGAGAGTGGGGCGAGCGTCGAGAGGAGAAGCACCGAAGCACCTCGCCTACCCTCGCCTACACTCTCCCATACACGCGGGAGCTCCGGCGACCTCCCGCGATGCGAGCGCCCTCACACGCCCGAGCGCGCTCCTCCTCTCCACTCACTCGCCGCTCATCCGCCCTCACCACCTGCTCCGGTTGCTAGGGGAGAGAAGGAGCGCGCGCGCTCGCAGCTGTTGCTATGGGAGAGAGGGTGAGAGCGGAGAGATAACACCTGCGGGCGAGTGGACGCTGCACGGCGCCTGACATGGCTCGACTAAGAAATGCATTCGCATTTAAAACAAACAATAAATAAACAAACCCTTACCTGGTTCGCGGCATTACCCCCCCTCTAAGAGTGCCTCGACCTGATGCTAAAATAAAAGACAGGCCGAACAAACAACAAAAAAACGTCCGTCATCTTGCATAGTAAGGTTTCAAGCGAACTACGTGGACGACTTCGGGCCGCGTGCGTCATCGTGATGTTCTGGAATCACCACCAAGGATCACCTCCTAGGTAAGGTGGCCGAGACGTCGAAGAATCTGGTAGGGTCCGAAATACCGTCGCAGTAGCTTCTAACTTAGTCCGCGCGGACGGACGGGAGTCCAAACCCACACACGATCCCCAGGGTGGTACTCGGCGTCTCGGCGTCGGAGGTTGTAGCGTCCGGCATCCACCAGCTGCTGGTCTGTTGTACGAACTCGAGCCAGCTGGCGGGCCTCCTCCGCACGCTGAAGGTATCTTTGGACGTCGGCGTTGAGTTCGTCGTCTTATACGTGCGGAAGCATGTCATCGAGCAATCGTAGTCGGCCATCTTCTGTAGACAAGCTTGAACCGCCTCATCTGCGTAGTTTCATGGATAGCCGTGTTGTACGCAAAGGTGACATACGGGAGCACTTCGTCCCAAGTCTTACGTTCCACGTCGACGTACATTGACAGCATACCGCGATTGTCTTGTTCAGGCGTTCCGTTAGTTCGTTAGTTTGGGGGTGGTACGCCTTGGTTCTTCTGTGATCTGTGTTGCTGTAGCGTAATATCCCTTGCATCAGCTCCGCAGTAAAGGCGGTTCCGCGGTCCGTGATTAGGACTTCCATGCTCCATGTCGCAGCACAACTTGGCTTATGAAGAAATTTGCGACTTCTTGTGCAGTCCCAGCGGCGGTCTCTGCGTTGCGCGTCATGTAGTCTATCGCTAAAACAATCCACTTGTTCTCCGATCGGGATGTAGGGAACGGGCCCAGAAGTTCCATTCCAATCTGTTGGAAGGGCCTAGATGGGACGCCGATCGGCTGAAGAAGTCCGGAGGGTCTCGTCGGTGGCGTTTTTCGTCGCTGGCAGTCACGGCAGCTTTGGACGTAGTGGGTGACGTCGGATGCAAGGCGGGGCCAGCAGTACTTCATCTTGATTTTCCCAATTGTGCGTGCTGTACCGAGATGTCCGGAAGACGGGTCGTGGCAGCATGCTTCCAAAATTTTGTAACGAAGATCTGCCGGGATGACAAGAAAATATTTCGCTCTCGTTCCAGGGCTGAAATTCTTCTTCACGAGGAGGGAGTTTTTCAAGCTGAATGCAGGTAAGTTGCGTTTGAAGGACCTGGGCACGGCGGAGTTGCATCCTTGCAGGTAGTCGATCATGACGCGTAGATCGGGGTCGGCACGCTGCTGGGCGGCCAGGTTGCTCTCAGTCACAACTCCAAAGAACGCGCTGTCTTCATCGGAGTCTTGTGGTGGTGGGTCGACCGGGGCACGGGACAGGAAGTCGGCGTCGGAGTGTTTCCTCCCGGATTTATAGACTACTGTAACGTCAAATTCTTGCAGGCGCAAGCCCCACCTACCAAGACGGCCAGAGGGGTCCTTCAAATTGGCGGGCCAACACACCGCATGGTGGTCTGTCACAACCTTGAATGGTCTTTCATACACGTATGGGCGAAGTTTTGAAATGGCCCATATTATCGCGAGGCACTCTTTCTCAGAGGCTGAGTAGTTTCTTTCTTCCTAGGACAGACCACGGCTGGCATCGGCGATTACTTTCTCGCACCCGCTTTGCTTTTGTACGAGACGGCACCCCAGCCTATATCACTGGCGTCCGTGTGGATTTCCGTTTCGGCGTTTTCGTCGAAATGCGCGAGCACAGGCGGGCTTTGCAGGCATTGTTGTAGCTCGCAGTAGGCTGTTTCTTGGGCATTTTCCCTGCTGAAAGGGGTGCTATCTTTAGTCAAGCGGGTGAGTGGCTCTGCAATGCGGGCGACGTTTGCGACGAAGCGCCTGTAGTATGCGCATAGTCAGAGAAATCTCCGCACGCCCTTCTTATCTTTCGGTCTTGGGAAGTTCGCTATGGCGGAAGATTTCCCAGGATCAGGCCTTACTCCCGCACCGTTTTACGACATGGCCCAAAAACTTGCGTTCCTCGTACGCGAAGCGGCACTTTTCAGGCTTCAGCGTTAACCCCGACGTACGGATGGCCTCGAGTACACACTGCAACCTTGCAAGGTGTTCGTCAAAAGTCCGGGAGAATACCACAACATCGTCGAGGTATACGAGGCAGGGGTGCACCTTCAGGCCAGCTAGCACCGTGTCCATTACTCGTTGAAACGTTGCTGGCGCCGTGCGCAACCCGAACGGCATCACCTCAAACTCGTAGAGGCCGTCCGGGGTTATAAATGCAGCCTCCTCTCGGTCTCTCTCGTCCACTTCAATTTGCCAGTAGCCGGTCTTCAGATACATCGATGAGAAGTACTTCGCGTGGCAGAGGTGGTCGAGGGCGTCGTCAATTCGGAGGAGGGGGTACACGCCCTTTTTGGTGATTTTGTGCAGTCGTCGGTAGTTAACGCAAAACCTTAATGTGCCCTCTTTTTTCTTCAATAGCACAAGCGGCGCAGCCCAGGGGCTTTTCAATGGCTGTATAATTTCGTCCCTAAGCATGTCGTCGACCTGAGTCCGGATAGCTTCCTGCTCGTGAGAAGAGACGTGGTACGGTGGCTGTCGGGTAGTTCAGGCTCCATCTTCAGTTATTATGTGGTGCTTCGCTAGAGGTGTCTGACGTAGTTTTGAGTTCGACGAAAAACACTCTCTGTAGCGATGCAGAAAATCCAATAACTTCTTCCATTCTTCTTGCGGTAACGCCGCATTCACGTATAAGGGATTCGGAAGCGTGAAGGTGTCTTCGGGTGCGCGTTCAAACTCGGCAACCGTGATCACGTCACTTGCTTTTTGCGTTTCTTCGAGGAATGCAATTGCAGCGCCCCTGTTTAAATGCTGGTATTCCTCGCTAAAATTAGTGATCAAAACTTGGGATTGGCGTTCCGTAAAGCGCGCAATGCCTCTTACAACGCAGACACCGCGGTTGAGGAGCAACCTTTGGTCTCTCTCTACGTACTTTCGACGTCAGGAACAGTATCTTCATTGTAGATGGCGATCATCACGCTTGCGCAAGGTGGCAGTGTGACATGATCATCGGCAATCCTTAAAGCAGCGCGGTGTTCGGGGTTCGGTTCCGGCGTCATGGAGTGATCGGAAGAAAAAGTTACGGACTTGATCTGTAGATCAATTATTGCGCGGTTGTCCGTCAAAATGTCCATTCCAAGACTTACATCGCGGGAGCAGTTAGGCAACATGACGTCAACCGCAGGGTACGTTGTGCCGTCTCTGGTGACGCGTGATGTGCACGTTGCACTTGGCGTCATGAGGTGGCCTCCTGCTCTGCGAATGTGCGGACCGTCCCATCTGGTCATAACATTCCTAAGCTTAGACGCAAAAGGTCCGCTCATGACTGAGTAGTCGGCTCCCGTGTCTATGAGGGCGACTACTTCAAAGCCGTCGATGGACAGCTGAACGTCGGACGCTGCCTTCTCCGAATTCCGGGTGTGCCGTGGCGTCGTATCTCGGCTTCTGCGTGTTGATAGTCGGGCACTGTGCGTCGTGGTCTTCGTTGTATTCTCATTGGCAGGTTCGGTCATGTCGGGTACGCGTCGCGCCGTTTTGCTGCCGTCGTGGTCGGGAGTCACGTCAGAGTTAGATTGGGTCGTCGGGGTTGGGGCATGTGGTGAAGCAGGGTCTTCAGCGGGTCACTGCGTCGTTGGAGGGTTTTCATTTTTCCGCGTTGTGCAACTTTACCTCCCGAAGTTGCTGCTTTTAGTTTCCCCCCCGTGGGCTAGGGGACCTCCCACGTGCGAAATCAGCATTGCTACGGCGGTTGGGCGACTGGTATGGGTAGGGCGGCGGCGATCGGCTGAAGTGGGCTGGTCCTCGGTTGGTGTTGGACAGGTATTCGTCGATCTCAGTAGGGTGCTGGCCGGGTCGGAGGCGTGGGGCGTCGACGGAGAAAACACGCAGTCCGAGTCTCCTGTGCGGGCACCGACGATAGATGTGATCGGCCTCTCCGCAGTGGTAGCACAGCGGACGATAATTGGCGGTTCGCCATACGTCCGTCTACCTCGGCGCCTGGTTTTGGCCTGCAGGGGATCGGGCGGGCGACAGTGGACGGCGGTACGGCAGGACTTCTTGATTACGGGTTAGAGCAGGGCGGAGTCGTGGAACAGCCGCGGAGTAGGTCATAGCTTGAGGCTCACGTGGTACTTCGGAAGGCGTAGAAGTCTCCAAAGCAAATTGAATTTCTTCACTTTGGGTTGCGGCGTTGTTGGGAAGAGTTTCCGCAGTTCTTCCCTGACGACAGCGCGGATTGTCTGACGTAGTGTGTCAGAGCTAAGAGCCCCGGCAGCGATCGTGACCGCAACTAGCGCATTGATAGGACGGTCGTACTGCTTCGTGCGAATTTTCAACGTCTTCTCCATGGCAGCGGCCTCGGACGCGAATTTGGCCACCGATTTGGGGGGGTTGCGGACAAGGCAAGCAAGATGTTCTTGCTTTAATCTTCGCATCAGAAACCTCAGTTTCTTTTCTTCCGTCATATCCGGGTCCGCGCGATGAAATAGTCGCTTCATTTCCTCAACGAAGATTACGACTACTTCGTTCGGGTGTTGCGTTCGAGTTTCCAGTAAAAGCGCAGCTCGTTCTTTTCTCACCGCGGTCGTGAAGGTCTTAAGGAAATCGCTTTTGAATTGCGTCCAGTCGGTCAAGGCGCTATCATGGTTCTTGAAACAAGTTCGAGCTGCATCCTCCAAGTAAAAGAAAACATGCCGGGAGGTTTCATCATCGTCCCACCGATTGAAGATCCGCACGCGCTCCAGCTTCTCCAACCATTCCTCCGGGTCTTCAGCGGGGGCTCCTCGAAATGTTGGCGGTTCCCCGGGCTGCAGCAGCAGGATTGGCGACGTTGGTTCTTGCACCATGGTTGTGGTTGCAGCAGTCGTTTTCTTGAATTTTTCTGGCAGGAGGCCGAACTCGGGAGGCAATCCTTGCAGTCAGAGGATGGCTCTAGTTGAACTCAGCTAGCGGCTTTCAGAGGTCGTCATAAAGGGTATGTACCACGCACCTCCACCAGATGTCACGAAGCCAGAGACAACGCAATTGTCATGAAGGAAAACTTCTTTATTGGAGCGAACTTGTGCTCCCCTAACCACTCAAATAATACACACGCGGCGAAGCAGTAGTCAGCAAAGTGACGTACTCAAGCGAGCGTCGGAGAGCGAAGGCCGCGGCGTTTGCTCTGCAGGCTTTTATCTTTCGGCGCAAGTGTTTCTGGAACCGTCGATTCACATCCAGAACATTGTAGATCACAGAAGATTATTCTGGGCTAGTGACGTTAGGGCGAAATAGCCTGCTTATCTGAATGTGAAAGCCCGTGCGGCATAAAATTAAAGAATGGAAGACGCTCTTCCTTGGGAATGAAGATAACACAGCCGGGCGTGGCCCGGCAGTAAACACAAACAATAAATAAACAAACCCATACATGGTGCGCGGCAATATACAATCAGCGCAAATGTTTTGCACACAATTTTTCCACAATGGTTAATCTCATGTTATTATAATTCGCACTTGGCCACAGCAAGTTCCCGCATAATAATGCACCCATCGCTTTGGTATTGTGCCAGAACATTTATGACAAAAAAAAATCACGTTCAACAGGAAGCTGATTCGTTTTACCATTTCACACTTGCAACGTTTTTTAACCATTTATTCATACAATCATTTTTCTTCGAGAACTTCCAAGGAAAATAAACGTGGTGGTGATAATCTAAATCTTTCTATCTTAGAAATGATGCAGTTATAGGTTACTTTGTTTGATACACCAAAAACTAATGTATGCTTTCACAATCTCGCCAGCAATCGCCTTCTTGAACTTACAAATGTGCTATGATCCACAGACGGTAGTGTGTCTTTGCGTGAATAGAAATAGGAGCGTTCAGTTTGCCTCCACAGGTGGTGTGTGACATGAAAATAAAATAATGTATTAAAGATTCTGTCCTCTGCGGTACGGTGCTGTTTGAGTCATAAGACCACGTGAAACCATCTTTAAAGCCGAAACACCATCTTGAGGTAATCAATTTTTGGCTCGCCTATTTTAACATTTCGGACACGTATTGAACAGCTTATATACGTTTACCCTATCGTCGAAGCGGTCGTTTTAAACTCTGACTCACAAACTATTTTCATCTCTGGTAAAAAACAATTTGGATTGTCCCAGCGTTGCTGTCATACCTGCCGGTCGCCGCTAACTCATCGCGTGTTTTTAAAATACACTCCATCAAAATTCTGTACGCAGTTTTCACACTGGCAACAATTACTCCTCGAGCTTTGTGCTTTCGCGTTGCTTTATTTAGCTGAGATGATTTCTGATGTTTTGTTCACGTCAGCGACAGAAACTCTGTAGCGAGAAATATCGACCACCGCAATTTTGTTATGTTTCTTTTTGCATGGTAAACTCGGGTCGGAGAAGAAATGGTCTCACGTACAAGGAAGACATGAGATTCGAGCTACAAATACAGTAAAACATAGAAATATCCGGAAGGTGTTTCAAGTTGTACGGTGCATTATCTGCGCCTATGGATGCCGTCGCGGGCTTCTACTGTAGTTAACTATATAAATATTGTTACGCCATCAATGATGAGGAAGACGGCAGGAATGGTCACCTTCGAGGAAGGGGTTATGTTGCGTCATCAATGACGACGAAGGCGGCAGTAGCGGGCAGGCTCACGCACGAGCAACTGCGGCGATGACGAAGCTAGGTGGGGTGCGTTGCCTGGCACGGTCTCACCCACGGCCACCTTGTACTATCATGACAAATTGAAATACAAACAACGGAGCGCGTGGATTTCAGTACATACCGCTGATCCTGGCTATGGGTAGCGTATGCGCAACGCGAACAAGTTCCGAGAGTTTGTGACCAACCTTGACATAGAGAGACTGTCGTATTTCCATCGGCCGTTTGGCGCTCAGCAAGAAATACACAATGAAAAAACATAGCTGCGGGCGCCGTTTCCCCTTATTGCAGCCACAAATTTAGGTAACGCTTGCGTAAGCGGGCGACAAACGTGGCGGGAACACAAAGCAAAACGCTCACACGCCGAACGACGGTGTTTCCATATGAACGTTGGACACGGACTCTTGTGACTTGTTCGCTAGGCGCATACGCGACCCGTCGCCAGGGTGCGTGGCATGTCCTGAAAGCCACTCGCTCCGTTCTTCGTATTTTAATTTACCGCGATAGTACATAGATCGTATGTATATAGATCGTTCATCATCCTTCACAATGGCTCGCATCATCACTTCTGCCATGACGTAAGAATATATATTTTCGACTATACTATCACGTGTCATCTTGTAAACGTTGAATAAAAACCCCACCAATTATGACGGTGGTTCGCTGCGAACACGAAGACCCTATAGGCGAACTCTCGCCGCCTCACACCGCATATTACAAAGCTGCAGCCCCCATGGCCAACACGCGAGATGTGTCCCCAACCCCCTGCAGCATCGATGATGCTGACGTTGCTCTAGAACCCATATTTCCACATGCTTCACTGGAAATGGCACCCGCGTGACTTTAGCAATGTCATTTTGAGCGCTATTCTATTGCAATGCTGCTAAAAGGGGCCTGCTGTTCTTGCACCTCTCTGGGTAGTGGCGCTGAAGGTTTGAGCTCCAGCCTCACTGGGTCTAAATCACCGATTTGTTCGTATTTAAAATCAATTATTAGTTTGTCGCGTTATCTTGGCCAAAATGAAATATTTGGTATTTTTAAGGTCGGTTTAGGGTTTGACCTCAGCCTGTGGCCGCGTTTAATTACCATTTTTGCATCACGTGAAGCGACATCATTGATATCACAGGGGGGGGGGGAGGAGGGGGGGCTGTCCAGCGAAGTGTGTTGAAATACGCGCGAAGGAGAGGATGCAAATGTGCGAAGGTGTCGACATGTACAATCGGTTTGGCACAACACTGTTTATTGCATGTTCCTTTTTCATGCTCTGCGGGAAGCCGCCAGAATATTCTCTAACCCAGCGTCTGACTCTTCATTAGAAATCTGGCGCAAAAAAAGAACGGCGCACATTCAGGCGCAATAGAGAGCAGCGTAAATAACCAAATAAACTTCCACCACCTTTCGGCAACGATACCATTTAATGATATAATTGATTTCGTGTAACTTTACAATACTCGGGTACTAGTTAACAACGCCAATAACTCATGTCATTTTTTACTCCACGGCACGGACGAACCCGGATATAATATAGTGCGCAGGCGTTTTGAAATGGAATTGGTTTATGGGTAACATCTCTCTTTTTTCACACCTGGTTTTTTTTTTGTCGTCGCTGCAGAAACTGATATGCAGTTTAAGCCCAAGAAATCACGCAAACTACTCCTGTCACGTTCAACATCAACTGAGTAAGGCACTTTTTGAGCGCCCTGAATATCAGCCGGCTACGGTAATGCGGCGCAGGGGCAACGTCCGCATTAAGTATTAAATTTATGAGATAATATTAGTATATATTATATACATACATATATATATATATATATATATATATATATATATATATATATATATATATATATATATATATATATATATATATATATATATATGCCAAGGTAGCCTCAGAGGGTTTTCCCGCAAACTACCCGCTTTTGACAGGCTGTAGACGTTTGCGTCACGCCCCGGGGGTTGAAAAGAAGGTCCCCTTCTCCCCGTGTAGTCTGAGTGGCGTTGGCTATCACCCTCAAGCGTCAGATACAGTTGTAGTAAATATAAATACCCCAGAAAATGAAGGATAACACAGTCGCCCAGATAGCCGAATTGGTAAGGCATTCGAGATCTAATCGAAATGCGTGGGTTCGGTCCCCACTCTGGGCGCGTGTTTTTCTTTCTTTCTTTCTCACGTAATCAACAAAAAAATAATGTAACGTCACTAACGGTAAAAAATAGACTAACCATTCCGCTATGCCTTCTGAGGCGTTGTAGACTGCCGGCATTTCTTCCTGTATGATATATATATATATATATATAAATATATTTATATTTATATATATATATATATATATATATATATAGATATATATATATTGTAGTGAAGAATGTTAGCTTTGCTACCGAAAAGCATCAGAGTCGTCATTACCCAGAGTGGGTCATGTTGACCAGTGCGAGCAGCGTCATCATCAGCAAAAAGACTGTCGGTAATCCTCATCGCCATCGCCTGGAGTGACGGGGTTCTCTCGGTCTGCTTCGATCGGCTCGTGTCCGCTTCCCTGATCCGCGATTCCTAACCTCTCGCCTCCAGAAAGATCTTCGTCAATAAATCACCTTTCAAGTGGTGGAGGAGCCGGGGTCACGCCTTAATCCTGGAACTCCGGAGCCGGAAGTTGCCCTCGGCCATGAACAACCAACCGGACCAGAGTACTACGCCCTCATCACCGACGGTGATGTGCTACGGTGCTATGCAGCGGGAACCTCCATTCTTCAACGGAACCGACAATAACGACGCCGAGGATTGGCTGTCCCTGTATGAACGCGTAAGCACTCATAACCGATGGGACGACGCCATGAAACTGAATGACGTCGGCTTCTCTCTGAAGGGCGCCGCCGAGTTATGGTATGGGAACAACAAGCGCGACTGCCGGACGTGGTCTGAGTTCAAGGTAAAGTTCATTGCGGCCTTTGGCCGACCAGCGGTGCGAAAGCTTCAAGCGGAGCAGCGTCTGCGTGTTCGAGCACAGCAGGCTGGCGAGAGCTTTATTAGCTATATTGAAGACGTCGTGGACCTATGTAAGCGCGTCGACCCATCTATGGCGGAAGATGATAAAGTCCAACAAGGTCGAGAACTGGGCCAGTTGGTATACATTCATTCTGAGGGAGCAGCGCAAACTAGACAGGACAAAAGGGGTAGGACACAACACGAGCTTGATAAAGTCAAGCATATTTTAAAAGGCATAGATGACGACGCCTTCCAAATGCTTTTGTCCAAGGACTTGAGCACGGTTGCCGATGTCGTCAAGCTCTGCTTAAGCTTTGATGAGCTGCGGAAGCAACGGGCCCTCACTCGAGGATCTCTTGCACGGGATAGCTCTGGGTTGAGTTTGGCTGCGATTTCGGCCGATTCCGCATTGCTTACGCAAATTAAAGACTTCGTACGTGAGGAAGTGGCCCGACAGTTGCCCTCCTACCCTCCACGACGAAGTCTGTGTCCACGATAGAGCCTGCCCTCAGAGATGTCATCCGGGGTCAAATTGCCGAAGCACTTCCGCCGTCGTCTCCGCAGTACGTGCCAGTAGTTGCGCCAGTCACTTATGCCGATGTCGCCACCAGACCATTGCAGCAGCCTGCCGTGACGTTCCAACCGACATTCCCAGTTCGACCTCGGGTTCCGCCTCCGGTGCTTTCCCAACCTGAGTTCATGCCGCCACCCCGGAGTGCATGGCGTACACCGGACAATCGCCCTATCTGCTTTGCGTGCAGGATGCCTGGGCACGTTGCACGCTATTGTCGTCGTTATCCGCCGTCAACGTGGAACTCTGCGCCTGCAGACTTTCCTCAGTCGCCTCAAGTCCATGTGACTCCACGTTCGTCGTTCCCGACCTCCTCTTCGAACCGCGCCGCCTTTACTGACCACCGCTCGCCGTCACCACGCCGTCGCTCGCTCTCCCCGATGCGGCGCCGTCCTGGTCCAGAAAATGCGGAAAACTAGACGCCGCAGTTCCTGAGGCACGAACTGCGTCGATGTCGAAAAGTCCAAGGCCTCATCCCCTTCCGTCCCCTACCAATGTCATCGATGTTATTGTTGAAGGCATTCGCGCATTAGCTCTGGTCGACACAGGAGCCGCCGTTTCCGTTATTCACGCTGATCTCTGCCGTTCCCTTCGCAAAGTAAAGACGCCCCTGGATGGACTATCGCTCCGAACCGCAAGTGCACAACATGAAGAGCCAATGGCTGCGTGCACGGCTCGGGTCGTTATTCAGGACGTCGTGCACCATATTGAGTTTATAGTGCTTCCGGCTTGCTCCCATGAAGTAATATTAGGATGGGACTTGGGATGGGAATCACTGCGTTATTCGCAATAACGCAGTGATTGACTGCGCACGCGCACAAGTGGAACTTTCTACCTTTTCTGACGCATTGTTCGACGACGACCATCCCATCCACGCTGCTAAACTTGTAATGGCAGAAGACACTACCAATCCGCCCTGTTCTTCTGTATGTGTGCCTGTATGTTGTGTGTCTGTGACCGACGCCACGGCGCTGTTTACGCCATCTGACACGTTTCACCACCGCAACCTTTTTCCGCTGCCGTTTGCTGTTCTGGATTTTCACTCCGGGGGAAGCGCCATGTTCATCACGTACACATCGACCGTACCGTGCGCACTCCTAGAAGGCGAAACTCTTGGAACTCTAGAACATATCGACCCTGGCCTTATTTTCAACGTTGCGGATGGCGTGTCACACATTGACATCGACGGACTGGATCCGTGTTCGTCAGATCCAAACTCAGCGACTGACGTGTTTCGTGCCTCCGTGGATGATGCTCTAGACAGCACCCAACAAGCTCAACTTATGGCTCTACTTCAGCGATTCCGTTCGTCTTTCGATTTGTCGCACAACGCCCTTGGTCGTACGTCCACTGTGGAGCACACCATCGACACTGGAAGCCATGCTCCCCTTCGGCAACGGCCGTATCGCGTCTCCCCAGCCGAGCGTCACACCATCGAGCAGCACGTCGACGACATGCTCCAGCGTGGCGTTGTTCGACCCTCAAGCAGTCCCTGGGCATCGCCTGTCGTTCTCGTCCGGAAAAAAGATGGCTCTATTCGATTTTGTGTAGACTATCGCCGCCTCAACAAAATCACGCGCAGGGACGTCTATCCTCTCCCTCGCATAGATGATGCTCTGGACAGCTTGCAGGGTGCAGAATTTTTCTCGTCGCTTGATTTAAGGTCCGGGTATTGGCAGGTTCCTATGGCGGATGATGATCGCCCAAAAACGGCATTTGTCACACCTGATGGATTGTATGAATTTAATGTCATGCCGTTCGGGCTATGCAACGCCCCTGCAACATTTGAACGAATGATGGACAATGTTTTGCGGGGCCTCAAGTGGAAGATCTGTCTTTGCTATCTCGACGACATTGTCATCTTTTCCGCCGATTTTCAGACGCACCTTCACCGTTTGGAGAAAGTTCTAACATGCCTTTCTAGAGCTGGGCTCCAACTTAACCTTAAAAAGTGTCGCTTCGCCGCCACGAAACTTACCATCTTGGGTCATGTCGTCTCCAAGGACGGCGTGCTCCCCGACCCAGCCAAGCTTCGCGCTGTCGCCGAATTCCCGAAGCCAACCAACATAAAATCCCTTCGGAGCTTCGTAGGGCTTTGCTCGTACTTCCGGCGTTTCATTCGCAACTTTGCTTCCATCATTGAGCCATTGACGAAGCTCCTCGGTGGTGCCCGTGACTTGCCTGCCTGGTCTCCGGCCTGCGACCACGCGTTCCAGACTTTGCGCCGTCTCCTGACCTCGCCACCCATACTTCGACACTTCGACCCTACAGCGCCTACCGAACTTCATACTGACGCCAGCGGAGTTGGCCTTGGGGCTGTGCTGTGCCAACGTAAACCAGATTTCGACGAATATGTCGTCGCCTATGCCAGCCGCACCCTAACGAAGCCAGAATCCAATTATACAGTTACCGAGAAGGAGTGCTTGGCCATCATCTGGGCGCTTACTAAATTTCGACCATATCTGTATGGCCACCCATTTGATGTGGTCACTGACCACCACGCCCTCTGTTGGCTGTCTTCTTTGAAAGATCCGGCAGGTCGTCTGGGGCGATGGGCGCTTCGCCTCCAGGAATATGATATACGAGTGAAATACAGGTCTGGTCAGAAGCATTCGGACGCCGACGCTCTCTCCCGTTCAACCGTACCTGCTGATCTATCGGACTCTCCAGGGGATCTGTCTTCCCTTGCAGTGACTGATATGGCAGCTGAGCAACGGAAGGACCCATGGATTGTTGCGCTCCTCACCTCGCTCACCAATCCTTCCCAAGCCGTAACGCCACGCGCTCTCCGTAGGCAAGCATCTCACTTTGCAGTACGCGATCAGCTGCTTTATCGACGCAACTATTACTTGGATGGCCGCAAATGGTTGCTCGTGATTCCTCGTCATTTGCGGTCCGATGTTTGTGCCTTGTTCCACTCTGACCCCACGTGTGGTCATGTCGGCCTACTCAAAACCTATGAACGTTTGCGTCTTCGTTACTTCTGGCGCGGGATGTACAACTTCGTGCGGAAATACGTTCGATCCTGCCAAGATTGCCAACGCCGAAACCCGCCGGTACCTCATCTGTGTGGTCCGTTACAGCCGCTGCCTTGCCCAGTCAAACCATTTGATCGTGTGGGCATTGATTTGTACGGACCGTTACCCTGCACAGCCGCCGGGAACCGCTGGACTATAGTTGCCATCGACCACTTGACGCGCTATGCTGAGACCGCCGCTCTACCAGCTGCTACCGCACGGGACGTCGCCTCGTTTCTCCTGCGGCGTTTTATACTTCGTCACGGTGCGCCTAAGGAGCTACTCAGCGACAGGGGACGCGTCTTTCTGTCTGACGTCGTCGCGGAGCTTCTTAAGGAATGCAGCGTCATCCATCGAACGAGCACTGCCTACCATCCACAAACGAACGGCCTCACAGAGCGCTTCAACCGTACCCTCGGGGACATGTTGTCCAAGTACGTTGCGTCTGACCATGGAAACTGGGACCTCGTACTCCCTTACGTGACGTACGCCTACAACACCGCCATCCAAGCGACGACGGGTTTTTCTCCGTTTTTCCTTCTATGTGGGCGTGAGCCATCGTGCATGCTGGGCACCATTCTTCCCTACCATCCTGATGTATCTGAGTGCACGCCGATTTCTGAGGCTGCCAAACACGCCGAAGAATGTCGCCAGCTTGCCCGTTCTTTCACCACTGAAGAGCAGGAGCGACAAAAGTCCATTACGGCTGGAGAGCCCGCACCCGACTTCGTTCCCGGTTCTCTCGTGTGGCTCTGGGTACCCACCAGGACTCCTGGCCTGTGCTCGAAATTCCTGTCGAACTACCAGGGGCCGTACCGTGTTGTCGAACGTACTTCCCCAGTGAACTACGTCGTCGAGCCGCTACCGCCTTCCCAGGATCTCCGACGCCGTGGACGTGACACAGTGCATGTTGCTCGTCTGAAGCATTATTATGACCCGCTCGTCTCGCCATCACCTTGAGTCGCTAGGATGGCTACCCTCTTTCCCGGGGGGGTGATTGTAGTGAAGAATGTTAGCTTTGCTACCGAAAAGCATCAGAGTCGTCATTACCCAGAAAGGGTCATGTTGACCAGTGCGAGCAGCGTCATCATCAGCAAAAAGACTGTCGGTAATCCTCATCGCCATCGCCTGGAGTGACGGGGTTCTCTCGGTCTGCTTCGATCGGCTCGTGTCCGCTTCCCTGATCCGCGATTCCTAACCTCTCGCCTCCAGAAAGATCTTCGTCAATAAATCACCTTTCAATATATATATATATATATATATATATATATATATATATATATATATATATATATATATAAATATATGCATATATATGTATGTATATATTGTAGCGACAAGACGTTGCACGGTTGGTTTACAATTAGTTTATTGAGGCGAACTTGTGCCCACAACGTAAAACACCGACCGTTTCGAACGTCGCCCCACGAGCGTCTCGTCCAAAACTAGTCCCGCCGCACGAGCGCGCATCCACGTGGCTTCGTGGAACAGCGCCACGAGAGCGTGCTCCCAGTGACGTAGGAGGCCCATTGTGGGAAAGCCTTCTTCGCGGCAATATACATTTGTGTTATTAAATATTATTAGATAATATTAGGTATAAAATTTGAGGAGGGGAAACAAAGGAAGGTTGAAAGCAAGACTGCGGCGGCCATTGTTAGGTTGTTTTTTTCACGGCATTAGCGTTGTATAAAACGCGTGCCCGTTCAGAGACAAAACAGTCTCTTTGCAATGTCGGGATGTCAGGGGTTTTTCTCCGTGTCTACAACAAGCTTCTTGGTTCCTGAGTCTCCGTGTTTGTCATCACAAAGCCTGTCCTATACGGAAGTAACCCTTCGAAGGTAGCCACTTCGCCCTGCAGAGTGATGCCTCAACGGCCCCGTCGGCGAATATCGTAGTACTGTCATTTCTTAGATAAGCCTCGAAGTATTTAGGTTATTTCACGTCACTAATTTGTAATGTTTGTTTTATTAACTCCCTTTTTTGTACTACTTCAGCAAGTCTTCGCAGCCTCGTATTTGTACTGCTTGAATTGCCTCTCATTTTTATTTAATATTCTCTTGCCTGTACTGTACTTTCTTGTTGAAAATAAATTGTCTCTGTTTTGGGAACTGAATCTTTGATCTTGTTCTTTGCGCTCTTGTCAGCGAAAGTGGCGCAACACATGGCCACGCAAAGGTCACAGGTCATGTGTAGAGTCGGTGGGCTTGTTTTGCCGACAGAGATGACTCTCCTTCTCCGAAGCACCGGTAGACGTGGTGGCACCGCCGAAATCACCCACGGAGTTCTGAAGGTGACGAAGTCGTCTCGTTCATGAGATTGAATGATCATGGCGGTCTTAAATGAGACGACGTATCGTCTCATTCAGGACCCTCATTACAGATCGAGAAAATCAACGTTCATGCCTGTTGGAAGTTCGGCGTGTTCTCCCGGTTTACTCCGAACGAGATCTCTTCGGAGTTGTCATTGCGTCTAGCCGACCACAAGATATTTATACTGGTTGCGAATTCACCGTAACAAGCTGTTTCTAGCAGCCTCCAGTTGTGCTCACCTGAATATTTTACTGCGCCGCGGCCTCAAGACTTGTCTCCGCCTCTGGCGAACTAAAATTTGTCGCCGTCTCAAGTTTGCATGAATATCTTAAACCTGCGTTATCTTCGAATGAGGAAACCATTCGGTGTAACCCACCGTAGTGACATCGGTGACGTGAGGGCTTTCGTTCAGCTGGCCCACTGGCTGGCCCGTGCTGAAAGCAATTTACAAAGAGGAGTTGAGGGATATGCCACAAAAGAATTTTTGAAACTTCGTTTAGCCGTTTAGCCTCCCGGTAGTCCTTCAATTATTTGTGGGTAAGCGCATATTCTATGAATACCATCACTAAAAGGACGTGTACCCACTTCCCCGTACCGAAGACGAATTGAATATTCCGCTCGCAGCCAAGTGTGTTTTGTCTATTGAACTGCGCTCCGGTTTTTTGCCAGTTTCTCTCAACAAAATAGACCAAGCAAAACTTGTTTTTTAACTCCCAAGGGCCTGTACTAGTTAAAATGTTTGCTTGTCGGTCTATGAAGGGTGAGAAAGAGTTTTTAGAGGATGAGTGACGCTTCTCTCTTGAGATATAAGGCGCAGACTCGCAATTTCTATCGATAAGGTCATTTTTTGCTTCGTTGCAGTCTCATCGCGGCCAACTGTTGCGGCAATCAGGTGGTAGTTTTTTATCTTTACTTCGGTTTTCTCGGGTCTGCCTATCTTATCGGTAGATCGGACACCGACGTAGCCGAGCACACTCCGAGCCTCTCAACAAGAGTACACCTGCACGTGAGAGCTAGGTCATAACAAAGGCAGCTAATCTGGGATGCTTAACTACCCACCAGAACATCGGCGCCGCGACTTGTGTTCCCTACACATGCTCGTCATCTCCTTGCCTCCTCGCCACTTCGCCTCAAACTTCGTGACCTGGAATTTTCCTCCTGTATACTTAGCTTCCTCGTGTTTTCAACGACGCTATGCACGTATGAAACTCAAGCTTAAACCGCCATGTTTTTGAAACGGCGTATTGGAACATCAGCGGGGATAGCTTTGCGGATTTTGATCGATGGGTGTGCACTTGTATGCCCTTATTGTCGTTTTATGATGTGTGGTTCCCCGCACGGGGCACCTTGAGCAATCTTGGTGACGGTACTGGCGATACCGCGGACCCCGAGCCCCCGAACATAAGCTGGATCCAACCGTTGTGATGTGTTTTTAAGGTGAAGGGTAGAAACCTCTAACGGTGGCCGTCGGAGCCCAGGTCAAGCTCCGGCGGATGGGCTCCCTGTCTGTTTACCAGGCAGGGAGCTCCGGGACCTCCTCAGCTATCAGGGTAAGGTTGTGGAAGAAAGTACCCCCGTCTCCCTGCTTTTATACTATGCTTTATGGTATTGTCTAAAACCCCCCCCCAACCGTGATCGGTCCCTGAAAAGGGGCCGCACCGAAGTATCCTTTCCTCCGTTGCCGTCGTTAACCTTTCCTGAACCGGATCATTTTTCTCGATTTCTTGTGATGGAATCCCTCAATCCAACCCACCCTCTTGCATCTCAGTCAGTCTTCTTGATTGCCAAGTATCTTGAAGCCATAGTAGGGAAATCGTATAAATGCAAAAAACAAAGGTCTGGTGAACTCTTAATTGAAATAAATGACAAGCAGCAGTCTGCAAAGCTTCTAGCTCAGACTAGACTGGCTGATCTTGACATCCGGGTCACACCCCATCGGAGCCTCAACAGCTCGCAGGGTGTGATATCCGAGACAGACCTCCTGAACGAAACCGATGCGGATCTCCTTGCCGGCTTGAAGGATCAGGGCGTCACTGCCGTGAGACGCATCACCATCCGCAGAGACGACAAGGAGATTCCCACCAAACACATTATCTTGACTTTCGACCGCGCAATTCTTCCACAATACATAAATGCAGGTTTTATCCGTTGCTCCATCCGTCCGTACATCCCGAACCCGCGGCGCTGTTTTAAGTGCCAGCGGTTCGGGCATGGTACGAACTCTTGCCGTGGCCGAACGACGTGTGCAAAGTGCGCGGCGCACGATCATCCGAGCGAGAACTGCTCAGCCGAAACTCTCACTTGTGTAAACTGCGGGGGGCCGCATGCGGCATACTCCCGCAAGTGCGAAAAATTTCAACTAGAAAAGAAAATCATCAATATCAAAGTCACTGAAAACATCACCTTCCCAGAGGCGCGAAAGAGGTTCGCCTCTTTCCCCCTGGGGAGGTACGCCGACGCGGCTCGCCGGGGGGCGGAGCGGCGTCTCGTTTCCACAGGGACCCAGTTCAGCGAGTCTGACCTGGTCCCTCGCCCGCCCCCCCCTGGGTTGCCTCTGGCAGCCCAACCCGCCACCACGCCGCTTGCTGAGGCAGCAGCGGTTGTGGTGGCAACCTCTTCCGTCGGGACCGGTGCCGCTCCCGCCTCTGTCTCCCCGCCCTCCAGTGCGTTGGAGGGTACAGAGGTGATGGACACCACGGGCCCCGCACCGGTTCCCACCGCCACCGCACCGCCTGTGCCACCTCTGGCGCCCCGGACGCCCTCGGCGGTGGCGGCTCAAACGAAGGGCTCCCGAGGGGGGGCCAAGTCCAGGGGGCCCGGTCCGTCGGGCACCCCTCGGACATCCGACGACGAGATGGATGTCGGGCCGTTCCTGCCTGCAACGCAGCGCAAGGAACGCGTCCCGACGCCAAAGCCTCCCGACAAGCCAAAAAAGGCGAGAGTCACAGCCCCGAAAGACGACACATAAACAAACACACACACTCCAGTAGCTCTCACACTAAATAATGGGAAGAGAAAACATAATTCAATGGAACTGTAGAGGCCTTCTTAAAAATCTTGACGATGTATACGAAATACTGCATGCTAATCAGCCAAGTGTGATGTGTCTTCAGGAGACGCATTTGAATTCCAAGCACACAAATTTCTTAAATAGGTACATGGTCTTCAGAAAGGACCGGGATGGCTGCACACACTCTTCAGGCGGTGTAGCCATAATAGCCCGGAAATCCCTAGCATGCCACCCTGTCGCTCTCAACACCGTCCTTGAGGCTGTAGCAATACGCACAATAATTTTTAATAGGTTGATAACGGTATGCTCCATATACATTCCTCCTGATGTCACACTTTTGAGCTCTGACTTCGAGGCGCTGGTCGACCAGCTGCCCGAACCGTACATCCTAACAGGCGACCTTAATGCACACAACTCTCTTTGGGGCTCCTCCAGAACGGATGCCCGAGGTCGCCTGTTGGAGAAGTTTCTTACATCCTCCGGAGCATGCCTTTTCAACAAAAAACAGCCAACATATCATAACTTAGGACACAATACATACTCTCATCTTGACTTGGCTATTGGTTCCGCAGTTCTCTTTCCATGTCTTGAGTGGGGTGTGGGCACGGACCCATATGGTAGTGACCATTTCCCCACTTCATTAACGTATATAGGTATAGGCCCGAGCAGTCCATCTTCCCATAACAGGTTTAATGAATCCAAAGCAAACTGGAGTACATTCACAGAAACATCTAAACTACACCACACAACCATAAAACACCTACACGTGGAGGAAGCCGATCAACTCGTCACGGTGCACATCCTCGACGCCGCCGAAAAGTCCATTCCCCAGGCCTCCAGTGGGTCCCGCAGCCCAAGGAGGCCCTGGTGGAACGAGGACTGCAGGCGGGCGCGAGAGGCCCAGAACAAGGCGTGGGGTGTCCTTCGCCGGTACCCCACGTCAGATAACATCATTTCTTTTAAACGGGCAAAGGCTTTTGGAAAGCGAGTGCGTCGTGAGGCGAAAAGGGAGAGTTGGCGCACCTTCCTCACTTCCATCAACTCGTACACTGACACACATAAAGTCTGGACACGAATACGAAAACTAAAAGGACAACAGACACACAGCCTGCCCCTGGTTAGTACAACAGGGGACACACTGGAAGACCAGGCTAACACACTTGCGCAACACTTCGAACACGTGTCCAGTTCAGCACACTACACAAACACTTTCATGAAACACAAAACATCTGTAGAAAAGAAGTCCCTGCGTGATAACAACAAGTCGCACACTTCTTACAATTGTTGTTTTTCAATTCATGAGCTGAAGGTTGCTCTGAGCACATGTAAGACGTCAGCTCCAGGTGCAGACAAAATCACATACACCATGATACAACACCTACACCCAGACACTCTTGAAACACTCTTACACCTATACAATAAAATATGGCTTTCGGGGCACATTCCTCGCTCTTGGAGGGAGGCCATAGTAGTGGCTGTCCTGAAGGAAGGGAAGGACCCTTCCTCTCCTGCCAGTTATCGCCCCATTGCCCTGACAAGCTGCCTGTGCAAGCTCCTCGAGAAGATGATAAACAGGAGACTTGTGTACTTCTTAGAGTACAACGGTCTTCTCGAGAGCTGCCAGGCGGGCTTCAGGGCGGGGCGATCTACGAACGATCAACTCGTTGCGTTAGAGTCATATATCAAAGATGCTTACCTCCACAAGCAGTACTGCATGACGGTCTTCTTTGATCTTGAAAAGGCGTACGACACTGCTTGGCGGTACGGTATCCTTAGCGACTTGAAGTCCTTTGGCATGTCGGGTAACATGATGAACACGCTTGCAAGTTACCTGTCTGAAAGAACATTTCGCGTGCGAGTTGGAACGGCACTTTCTAGGGTTCATGTGCAGGAAAACGGCGTGCCGCAAGGTGGAGTTTTAAGTTGCACCCTTTTTATTGTAAAAATGAATTCCCTCAGGAAGGCGTTGCCACCGTCGATTTCCTGCTCCGTTTATGTAGACGACGTACAATTATCCTTTAAGTCTTGTAACCTGTCTGTCTGCGAGCGCCAAATCCAGCTTGGTGTTAACAAGCTAGGTGGTTGGGCAGACAGCAACGGTTTTAAATTTAATCCAGGGAAGTGCACTTGTGTCTTGTTTTCCAAGAGGCGTGGCATCCGGCCGGATCCAGACATTCATCTCAATGGTGTCTCGATTCCTGTCAAGAAAGAACACAAGTTTTTAGGTATAATCTTTGACGAAAAGCTCACGTTTATCCCACATATAAAACAACTAAAACATAAATGCTTAAAAACAATGAATATTCTGAAGGTTCTGTCGCACATTTCTTTTGGTGCTGACAAACAACTTCTTTTACGTGTTTTTACCAGCTTGATAGGCTCACGACTGGACTATGGTAGCGTTGTCTATGGGTCAGCCACTAAAACATCCCTCAGAATGCTGGACCCTGTGCTTCATCTAGGGCTCCGCTTGTCGTGTGGTGCCTTTCGGACTAGTCCAGTCGAAAGTCTGTATGTAGAGTGCAACAAATGGAGCCTAGAACGTCAGCGAGCCTACACAGACCTGCTTTATGCTTTTAAAATCTCATCAATGCCTCACCATCCTTTTACGTCAGTTTTTTATGATACATCAATATCTCAACTTCTTGCAAATCGCCCATCAGTCTCTGCTCCCTTCGCTTTCAGAGTAAGAGAAGAAGCGTCACAACTTGAAGTCATGTTCTCAGACACCATCAAAACCTCCGCTACTGAACTTCTAGTACCGTGGCAGCTTCGCCCGATATCATGTGATGTATCTTTTACAAGTGTCGAGAAAAACAGAGTGCCTAGAAGCGCGATCGTGCAACATTTCTTGTCCCTTCAGCACAAATACAAGTGTGCTGAATTTTACACAGATGCTTCTAAAACTGCCACAACTGTTTCCTGTGCTGCGCATGGTGGTGGTACCTTTAATGTCTGTAGAACTATGAATAGAAATACAAGTATCTTTACGGCAGAGGCCTATGGCATACTTCTTGTAGTTCAACATATTGTTCTAAGTCGAATTCCGAAATCTGTAATTTATACTGATTCTTTAAGTGTTGTGCGTGCATTATCCTCACAGAAGTCTAAAAACCATGTGGTCAGTGCTCTCATTAGTACTATTATGTCTGTGCATGCGTTAAACCTTGAGGTGACCGTGTGCTGGGTGCCAGGGCACTCTGGAATTCCAGGTAATGAGACCGCAGACGGAATGGCGGCCGCTGCTGCCCTTACAACAACAGTTGACATAACAACAATACCCTACACCGACCTCAAATCACACATCAGACAACACCTTCGCACAACATGGCAAGCGCACTGGAATCAACAGACTGACAACAAACTACACATAATAAAGCCACTCTTGGGAGCATACACCACTGATACTCACAACAGACACAACGAAGTTACCCTGGCTCGATTACGGATAGGCCACACGCATGCAACACACTCCCACCTGCTCACGGGATCTCCAAGACCCCTGTGTAGCAGGTGCGGGGAGCGCCTATCCGTAGTCCACATACTAATAACATGCAAGGCACTTCACACAACACGACACAAACACTTCAGAGAACTCTACAGACAACATATCCCACTACACCCATCGCTGTTTCTAGGTGACGATGCCAGTGTTTCTATGAAACGTGTGTTTGATTATTTGTCAGATGTTAAGTTTTTAAACCTTATCTCATATCACGCATAATCAAATCTGGCCCTATACACCAGCCATCACCATTACCTTTAATTGATTTTACAATGTCCGATTTACATGTTTTTATACCTACCTTTTTATGGTAATCACTTCGCTTCATTATATAACTTCTTTTCTGGCGCTCTTTGCCCTCGCTGGCCTTGCGCCATGAAACACCAACCATCATCATCATTATGATGTGTGGTTTCTTGTCTGCGTGTTGAATTCAATGTTCCTACCAGGTTGCACTAAGTCCGCTCAGTTACCGATGTTTCATGTCATGAGAGCGGACTTGCACGACATGCAGGCAACTGCGCTTGGAGCTTGAGCAGTATATTGATCGACGACTTGCATTCCTATAATTCCGTTGTGCCCTGAAACACAGTGCACTACCACGGTCAGTTCGACAGCATTGGTAACCATCAAAGATTTTAGATAACGAAGTAACAATGTTTTTGTTTGGCTTGCCTACGTTGAGAGCTTTTTGGCTATATGTGCTACCGCGTTATTATTACTCCGTCCGCTTCGGCAGTGAAAATTCTGGTATGCATATTCATGTTTGTTGTAACGGTGAAGTTCAGCTTATGCTCACTGCATGATACAGCATTGGCAGGCTTAGAGGCACCTGTATAAAATGTAGCATATGGGTACTTGTCTCCTGAGAAGTCAATTGCTGAGCGGTAATCTTCTTGCAAGCAGCCTTTATAATAATATGTCTGAAGGACAAGTCGCAAGTAGCAGGTGTCATAGGACAAGAAACAACCAGGTTGGGTACGACTGTCTTTTACAAAATAGTACCCAGACCCTGATATCATCTGGCTGTGTATTAACTTGTAGATAGAAGAGCAAAACGATTCAGCAGCGATTTCAACCAGACATAAACGAGGTATTATTGATGACAAGACTTTATAGGGTATGTATCCACAACGTTTTTTATATGGTACACTATATGGCACAGTATAAAGCACTATACGTCGATAAATGTAAGATCCACTTGTCACATTGAACATATAACCCGTTCGACCACAGAAGTCTTGAAGGCTCCAGGGTGATGTGCAGCTCTAGGTGGGAAATAGATCCAGCATTTTTGGGACGTTTACAACGCCAATTCATATAACATTCCCGTAATGCAGACTAGACATGACAAAACTACGACAAAAAGGCTGCAAGCATGTTTCGTGCAAAACAAAGAGTGGAGTGAGAAAACTTTCAAAATGTGTATTTTAGGCATGAATTTTAGTTTCGTGTGTGTGCTGAATAAATGTGTATTGTGTATTCTAAAATCCACAAAAATTGGCGGTGTTTAGAGATGGACTCTGCATTAAGTTTCATCTCTGGTTTGTAAAGGATGACACGTTGTCTTGGGAATAATATGTATGGTCTATTCGGCATTTACCCTGAAACAATTCTCATGTGCCCACTTTGAGAGAGTTTTCGCGCATAACTGCATTTGCCATTCAAAAATACCTAGGTTTGAATTATTTAAACCTGATCATGACGTCATTACCATATTTGAAGGATATTTAACTTGGCTATGGGCTTTGGAGAGTTTTCGTGTGTTATAAAGAGAGTGCTACTTTACACACCACCTAATGGTACACCTGTTTAATTGACGCACAAAAAGGATAATGCTGCTCCAACTGTTAATAAAAACGTTCGTCCTGAAACCAAACTCCCTATTCTGAGGATGACCCTAGTTATTCCAAAGAATTAGAAATCACCCAAAAAAGTATCACCAAGCAAAAGTGAAGAATGTTTAAGGACGAAAAGCACGAAATGCACAGTTGCGTGTAGATATAGGAATCTTTTGCGTACGATTCAAGCAGTACAATTTGGTCAGTAGTAGATAGCAGTGTAGTAGTAGATAGCAGGTAGTAGTATTAGTAGCAGTGGCAGCTGACGTCTGCCAAGGATACCATTATATTCCAAAAAAACACGTGTTGTATCTATAGTTTTTATGAATACGTTCTGGCAGTCCGTCAGGGCAATGGGGAAGTAACTGGCTGGGCAGGCGGAACCATTTGCCTGCTTTATTGTCGGCACTCTAATTGACTCCTTACGACTTTGAAAAATGACGAACACCTATTTCATTCAACAGATCGGTGATAGGACGACTGTCTCAAATGCTTTGTGTTACGTTAGTTTTTCGTCGTTATGGGTGCCTACCAGCCGACAATTAATCGAATGACACATTAGTCGTCCCATTACATGTCAAATATTTTTTACAGCTTCCTTTTTTCCTGTCAGCTTCGTTTTCGAGCAAAGAAACACCGAGGCGGCTGCAAATAAAGGAGGGACCATGTGACGTTACCGTTCTTGTCGCACCACTGGCTCTCTGGATGCAAGCGCGACCGCAAGCGTGCCTCCAGAACTGCCGTGGTTTCCCCTATCCTCACGCGCCCAGGCAGTATGACGCCAGTTTGAAAACCGTGACGTGATTAACACGCCGGAACATCACGCGCCAACTGGAGCCAGCAAGTTAGCCACTTCACAATGACCCTCACGTCGGTATTTTAGGGCCAGGAGTAGCCGATGGCGACATGCTGTGGCCTATTGGGAAAAGGTTCCCGTTATGAGATTCCGAACGCGAACAAAAATTCTAATGAATTTTAGATATGCTATTCGCAACGGTTACTGTTGGAACTTGCTGAAAGATATGTACATATACAAAGACAACCTTTTGCCTATTTATGCCAGCTTTTATATTTCGTGACAGTACTTCTTTAAGGGCGTTTGTAAGGAAATGCAGAATATATTGTGAAGGTAATATGGTCTTCTCCCGTTGCTAAGGCTTTACGTGTGCTCAAGGCAAACATCAGCTGCTACAAATAGAAAGAAGAGTAGTAGGAGCTATTTAATAGTTTCATATTAAAGATAGATTTGGT
The DNA here is from genome assembly GCF_048455015.1 of Haemaphysalis longicornis. Taxonomy (NCBI): domain Eukaryota; kingdom Metazoa; phylum Arthropoda; class Arachnida; order Ixodida; family Ixodidae; genus Haemaphysalis; species Haemaphysalis longicornis. Next base: position 120,421,182 of record NW_027526385.1, on the reverse strand, counting down.
TCGGCACGTTTTTTGAACTTCCTAGTTTGTTCAATTGGTCTAGCTTCACACATGTTCAGTCTGGATATACTAGTGCGCTTGTAATGTAATCAGTAGCGTTGTCAGTTGGATTATCGATAGAAAAATTTTGAGCTTTTAAACATTTATTCCTTCTCCTTGTCCACCGAGCCATTTCTTAACTATAACTCCGGTGACTCGTTGTATCTATTTACGGAAGTATGAAATGATCACCACACTTCACTTTGGCCCGTCAGCGACTGCGCCTTCCAACCTCTTCGGCACGCTTGAACTAAAGTTTGTGCAGTAAGGTGCCTTTTAATGGCAATTCCTTGCGTGTATTGAGCCTTTCGTGCGCGCCTACACTCGGCGCTGCACCACAAATTCTGGAACTTCATGTGGCGCTAGAAGTATGCGGAATATAACTTTCAGCAAGGTCGATGGCATGTGCAGTTTTTACGGTACTCGCCCCCTCTACACTGGTAATGGGATATGGGCGCACATGGAAGACTGGATTTTTTTTAAAACTTTGATGGGTCGCTTTGGTTTTTGTCTATTTTCGTCCTTCATAAAATTACTAAAAGGTTCATTTGCTCTTTAAAATACTGGGAACTGTTCACTAACGTATGGGTTTGTGTCTACCTACCAATAAATGACCATAAAAACAACCGCAGATTCTAGTCATCATTCTGTGTGTGAATATGGGCTGTGGGTAGCACTATAAGATGTTGCTCGTTTCTTGTTGAATAATGAAGCTGTAGAGCACACGAGAAAATTCTCGATCAGACAGCCACCGTCAAGATTTCGACTGGAACCCCACAGTTTATGTGCCTTTACATTAGGAGCCAGAATGAAAGGCTCAGGAAACTCATTAACCAAGGACTCAATCTTGGAGCTCGATAAGTAATAGTGCGGGGAAATATACAGAGAGGGTATGGCAGAAAGTCGATCAACAATTATTACACACAGAGATACCGCCTCAAGGCCTGTAGACCCGAACTGTACGGTACGCCATCCAGTTTCGTTAGATTCGCTCTACTACCATACGAGCGAGCGCAGCCGGCTGCATTTTTAAATACTGTGCATTATTTGAAAAGGTTGGTTTTATTCAAAATAAACTGCTTAACCTTAAGCCACGGTACACTAGGTTGATATGCTTGGAGAGTTTTGTATACACGATCCAAATTTGCAACCAGCGCCTCAAATTGCATATAAATATATTTCTTGTCCATCATGTCGGAATGCAATGTGTAAAGATTGCATCGAGATGTTTTATTTTCCTCGAGTAGTCTGTTTTTGGCTCGGAAACGTGTTGACGAGCATATTTCTACGTTCAGTGTTTTTTCTGGCAGGCTGAAAGTGTTATCCATCCATGTCGTCGTAAGAAATTTCAGGAGTAGACTGAGGCGGCTGTGACACCCGATACGAGCGTTACATTAAGTGGTCACGGAAGTTTCTATAGGAGCCCGGGGTGCGCTGGAGGTGGGTATATGGTTTCAAGTATTCGGGTAGGTATTTTTTGTGTATACTCACAGATTTTGACGCGCAATAAATCTGGACCCGAAGGTGCAGAAGTACTCCCGATGGTGAGCGCCACAGCAATATTCACCTGAGTTTCCACTTTCGGCGATGCCTCACAATTCTGGACTACAGGAGGCTGTATTACATATATATGGCGGCACCTCCGCTGCCTCCGCAGCTGTTGCAGAAAAATGAACGGGACGCTCAAGGGGGTACAGACAGCGACACGCCATGTGGCTGCACGGTGTAGCCCCGCTGAAGGCCCCCGGGTTGCTGGCTGGTGGTGTCTGCTTAATATGTGTCCCAAATCAACTTCCCGGCTGGTGGACAGACACAGTTCCCATCCGCAGTATCTTGAACCAGACTTCCACTGACATGGTTTGTGGTTCTTCGCTCTGAACCAGCAAACATGTAGCTAATATTTATTACTGCTCATTTCGGGTTCTGTGTCCGTGGTGTCACATCCCAGCGACACTTTGAATGTGCCAGGTGCCCTCTGTAGGGGTGGGGGATACTACATTTTAAACCCAGGTGAAAATACACTGTGAACTCGAATGAAGACGAGGTATGTCACTTTTCGTAATTTTCGCTGTTTCTTTCAGGTGCCACTTTCATGCCTGCACCACGATTGTTTTTTCGCGCACTGTGGCACTTATAGCTTTCTCCCTAATGGGGATGCATTTAGAAAGCTCGAGATGGGCAATCAACGGATGAAAGAAATATGGTCCTATTTCTAAAAAAAACGCCGCTTTTTAAGCTGCTTTCCAGTGCAGACAATGGGCGCGGCTTTAAAGAATAAATCAAGAACAGGACTTCAACCCGGTTCTTGAAACCGCGAGCCCAAGGTGCTACCACTGCTCTAAACCGCGCGTCAGAAGCAGTGAAAGAAACGGTGTAAAAGTTTCTATGAGACGTGAAAGTGAAGACACAAGAGAACAGCTGCCCCTACGCCTTGCATGATAATTGCAGAAGCATGAAATTACGTTGAGACAAAAAATAGGTAATGTTACCTAGAATCAGAACAACTACGAGGCTAAAGAACGAAGAGCAGTGTATTTCAAACACCTAGAAGGCGGCCATTGGAGTGTTCGCACAGGCTGTGAGCCAGCCAGCCTCTCGTCATCATCGGTGGAGGGTGACATGGTATCGAGCGTAGCTTACCGTTCATACCATGTTTTCGCTGACATAAGAGAGCGTTAGCATTCCGCCTGCTCTGTCCGTTCCGTTCATACCATGTTTACCCGGACTCGACTTGGCGCTTGCGCATAGGACCCACCAGGCGCGACAAGTAGCCAAGACATGACACGGCCGACCCGTTGTTAGCACTGTGAATGGGCAGCATAGAGAATTAATAGAGGTGTACATTCATGGACAACATGAAAAACAGACATGATTCGTTTGATGTTGCAACAGAAGTTGAAGGTATTTAGTTCATAGTTTTTTGAAACCTGATACGTGAAAATTAAGCCTTTGAAAATCTACCTCGCCACGCGAGAAAGATTTCAGCTCATTTCGAATTGAATGTCATGTTTAGACTGGGCGGAAAGATGTAAAGGTGGCGTACCAGTATAAAAAGATGGGTTCAGGAAGATAGAGAAAGTTCTTGTTGCGAGACATGCTCTAAAAGCAAGCTGCTTGTTTCCCTCATGGCGCCTGTGGAATTTCGCTTCTATGAGTTTGTCCTGTTGTGGTTAGTATTGTTCATGCGGGAAAATGTTTAAGCTTGGGACAGAGACAATGCTGCATAACTCAGAGGTGTACCATCTTGAAATCTTTTCTCCCACTGCCGTAAGTGGGCCCATGCACCCGAGTTCAATTGCAGAGAAGTCGGGATGAGACAGCAGAGCCAGCGGTTTAGGGAAATTGCAAAAGCGTACCAGATTATTGAAATTCAAGTTACATGCGTGAGGTACTTTTCAGTTGCTTGCATAGAAGATGAAATTGGATTTCTATACAAAAGGTGTGTACAGGTAGTTTTGTAAAGTAGACCTCGGGGTTCTTTATAATATGCGTGTTTTCATTAGTGTGTGTGGGGAGGACATGTTGCTGAATCTTTCATTCTTTATATGGGAGCTGTTTAAGCTTCAGGTTTGGTCCATGCGGATCGTTAGCAGAAAACCATTATCACCGACGAAGTGTAGGGTGACCAAAAGCTATGCCAAGACATGTGAAGCAAAGTGGCAAGGAAGCAATGAATCCACGAGCAGGATGTGAGGGTGCGCGTATGAAGAAACAAAATGTGGTTTGGGAGGTCACCGGACAACAACCCACAAACTCTACGCCGTAAAATGGGCAACGTGACCACTACGCCGTCCAAAAGCCCGAAGGGTGAAGGGTTAGAAGTGGCGGGTGCAGCAACATGTCAGGCTAATTGGAGAGAAAGCATAATGTGTTGGCACGCATTGCGCACCAACTACAAGAAAAACAGGCCCAAGTAAGAATATACACAAGTATTACAGCCAAATGCGTCTCTTTAAGCGCCATAGCTTGCAAGGTTTTCTACTTGGCCTTTCCAGGAGGCCTAATTATGAAAGGGGAACGCAAATGAACAGGTGGGTTTTGGAGATTGGAGAGAAAGGATAAAAAAACGAAAATAGGTGCTACCATACCCAAAACATTCAGCCCTAAAGAAAGCAAATAAATAACCACCGCCAAATAAATCAAGAGCAAGAGAACACGAAAAATTTTGCGCAGCTTGCAGTAACGGTGCAAAGCTGGAGAATCACCGGTAATAGCAGACCCCTCTCCTTTCGACAGACACCCGGCTGTTGTATCTATCATTTATTTCAGAACTTTAAGCAGAAAGTTCTTCATGACTTGCTGAACCAGATTGTTTCGTCTGCAGGCTTTCTAATCTCCCTCAGAATGAAGTGCGTTGGCACGCGCGAAAACCCGCGGCTAGGTCGAAACCGAACGCCCGCGCTACGAATGCATAGGAAATGCTGTTCGCCCGGAATGCAATAATGGGGAGATAAGCGACGCAGCCGTAGTCACGACGAAGAGTCAGCCTTTATTCTGCTCTGAACAACTCATATATATAAGACTGGTGTGACGTCACCGGCCGCAACCGATGATAGCTATACAGCTAAACATACACGGGAACCAACAACCTGCACCACTATCACCGCTCCACGGCTGGCGTTATCACGTTGCCACATCTCGTCGCACCTTAATTGACGGGCTCCGATCACTTGCGGAAGTCCTCATTTTGGAAACGGTCTGGTGGCTTCGGGTCCCTGGTGCTACGCTTAGGCGCTGGTTTGTCCGCACTCTTCCAATCGGCCACGACAGTGGGAGGGGAAGTCACTTCAAGGTGTGCCGCGTCCTTTGGAGCCGTTGGGGTTTCAACAGCGGAATAGTCACTCTGTTCAATCCGTGGCGGACATTGCACTGCTGGCGAGAGTTCTAGAGTCTCGTATGCCGTGCTTGCAGGCCCAGGGGAAGAAGGAGGGATTTGCTGAGTTGTAATAATTCAAGACTCGGGTCCCTTATACGTCGTACGCTCTCGTAAACGGGTCGGCATGTTGAGACCTCAGGTGATCGACATGTACATACAGGGTCGTCCACGCTAGGTGCGAACACGGCGCAGCGTGGCCTCGCTCCGTGGAGCGCCAGCGCACAAACCGCGGCCGCGCATCGAAGCTAAGCGGCGCAGGCGCACAGGGGCTTGGAGGCGGGGCTTCGTGTCGTCTGCTAGCGCGGGAGAGCACCGTGCCTGCTTTGCTGTGAAGCACGCCTAACTGTAGGCATGCTTGTAGCGTCTAAGCGTGCCACGACGGCGTTGCGGGAAAGCGCACTTTTCTTACTGCGGCGCGTTGTGTAGTTTCTGCGTACGAGAACTCACAGCTTCCGCTTTTCAGTTCCGCGGTGCCGGTTAAATGCAAGTGTTTTTGAAGGTTGAAGGCATTTCTGAACTGGTTTGGCTCGGGTTATAGGGGTTAGCGCCACAAGACGACTCTTGCTACGAAAACGCTGCAGAGAAGTGCTCCGAATAACCACCCAAGGAACTTTACCGTGCACTGATACCACGCAGCAAACGCGCTTTCTTGCATTGCGCCTCTTTTGAAAGCGGCACCTGCTACTGGGATCGAACATAGGTCTCCCGGCTAAGTATAGCCAACCACCCCAACCACTGAGCCACTGCAGCGGGCCAGGTCAAGTCCTGGCTGGTTTTTCGGCATTTAACCGCACTCTAAAATTAAAGAGGGTAAGAGAGCAAAGCTCTATTTTCTGCGCGTGCTCTCTAAAGCAGATGGCCTTATGACCGAATACGCCGTCCGGCCGGCTTTTTTAACAACGGAGATGTTACTGGCCGTGAGACCGCCGTTGCAGCAAAAAAAAAAGACAGAAAATTTTGAAGGCTAGTGGGCGCGTGCTTGCGGCGACCTCCTAGCGTCCCCGGCACGCGCAGGGGATTTAGCGCGAATAAAAAACTGGCAAAAACCTCGAGAAGCGAGAACATGCCGAGCACTCGTGAGCGCATACCTTGCAGAAAACGCCGAGTCCCTGGCTCGAGCAGTGGCTATATAAAAAAAAAACGAACCACCAGCGCTGCCGTCAATCCCTACCGCGCATGTAAGAAAACTTCAGAGTTATGCTAAAGTCCAATGCTAAAATTAAAAAAAAATATCCTCCTTGGTAGAGGTCAACGCGACCGACACATTCTCTGGAAGCCATTGTGGATAATTGGAGACATGGCTACGAGTGTGCCAATACTTCCCGAGACGACTTGCAGATCCTGCAACCGCGTCTGGAGTCGATGACGAAGATCTGGTTGAAGACTACAATGCAGAGGACGACTTTCAATCCCCCACTCGCTCCGAGAAAGACGACGACCGGTTGGATGCATATGACGACAATTGCTAGCACTGCAACTATGAAAATAAACAACGATATCAAAGCTTAGCTGCGTCCAGCAAAGCTCACTTACAACAGCTTCAACATTGAAGTCTTGCGCGTGAGCGATAGCTTCCCGAATTTTTGTTTTGATCGGAGTATTCACATGCTCGGTCTTGCTTAAGACGCTCCCGGATTGCTAGAAGCGACTTCGAATATGATCAACGAGCTCATGAAAATCGACAAAAAACACCGTAAATGTAAAAAGAAATCAGAATATGCCGAGTCCACAATGCAAGTGTTTGTTCAATGTAAGGCATTGCATGCATTGTTAAGCATATTGAAAATGTATTGAACATATTGGTGATTTTTCTGTTCGTGGAAGAATGCAGAAGTTGTGGACCTAAAGAACGGAGAAGCTGTTCCACAATTGTGTAGCATGGAACTGGTGACCACAGCTTCATTGCTCACGTAGGCCTATTGCTAGGAAGTACGGGTCTTGCCAGAAAGGAGAATGCGTACAGGTGGCAACAAAGAAAAGGCCGCTGTTTCTTAATAACTAGCCATGTAGGGAGTGCAACCACTGACGTATGCATTACAATTTAGAACACTAGAGTGGGACCAGTCCAGGACTCGACCGTAGAGTAGACTATTGTGCTGGGGGCGTGACTTCCTGGCTGGGCGACTGCTTGAACCATCTCAACGATGCACGATATTCATATGTGTGAACAAAGCCAATACACATCGTGAAGAAATTTGGCAGATAGCAACCCAGCCGCTGTGACCAAAATTCTACGTATGCGAAATGCACAGACAATTATGTTCTGCGTAATGCCAGTGAGCATTAAATAAATCCTAGTGGCGAAATTATACGATGCCGTTCTATACAGCGTCTCTCATTGAACCAAACCAAGCCAGTTCTGAAATGTTTGCAACAATACTTGCAGTTAACCGGCGCCGCGGAACTGAAAAGCGGAAGATGTGAGTTCTCGAACGCAGAAACTACACAATGCGCCGCAGTAAGGAAAGTGCGCTTTCCCGCAATGCCGTCGCGGCGCGCTTAGCCGCTACAAGTATGCCTGCAGTTAGGCGTGCTTCACAGCAAAGCAGGCACGGCGCTCTCCCGCGCTAGCAGACGACACGACGCCCCGCCTCCAAGCCCTTGTGCGCCTGCGCCGCTTAGCTTCGATGCTCGGCCGCGGATTGTACGCTGGCGCTCCGCGGAGCGAGGCCACGCTGCGCCGTGTTCGCACCTAGAGTGGACGGACCTGTACAAACCGGAACTGGTTGTGCACTTTCACAATATACGTCACTGCATTGATCACTTGCGTCACCACTGCCTCCTGCCCTGACCCATGTTCTCCACGCACTGTTTTCACGCCGACACGATCCCGTACACGAAACACACGTTCCGCCCCACGACACTTGTCCCACTGTTCATGCACACGCTCTTGCTTATCCCGCATAGCATGACCAACATCAGCTTTCAACCAAAAAAGTTTCCTGAGCGATTTTCTTTTCAAAAACAACTGTGCAGGTGATTGCCACGTGAAAGCGCTGGGCCTATTTTGATACGCACACAGAAATTCGTCAACTCGTTCTTGGGAGGAACTGCGACAATCCGAAGCGTTCCCTTCCAGTACTTGTTTTAGCAATGCTCGCTTCATAGTCTGCACCATGCGTTCAGCCACGCCATTTGATGCGGCGTGTAAAGGAGGAATGCGAGGTGTTTCACACCGTTAGTCGACAAGAAGTCCGCGAATTCAGCGGACGTGAACTGTGGTCGGTTATCGCTTACCAACGTCTCTGGGAGTCCGTAAGCGGCGAATACGCATCGAATTTTCTGAATTGTCTTTAGATCTGTCGTGGAAGTCGTAGGCCATACTTCCACCCATTTCTAGTAGGCGTAAAATAATACCAAAAACAAACTCGCTTCCAATACAGCAAAATCCACGTGCACTCGGGACCAACATTTTGCTGGGTACGTCAATGGTTGCAAAGGTAACGCTTGAGCAGCGGGCTGAACTGCCTTACTCATCTTACATCGTCCAACATACTGTTCGATAGCCTGGTCTATTCCTGGCCACCACACAAACCATCTCGGAAGAATTTTCATGCGGTGGGTACCCGGGTGCTCTTCGTGTAACAAGTCTAGCACACAATCGCGCACCAAATCAAGAATAATCACTCTTGTACCCCATGTGACACAGCCTTGTTAAAGCGGCAGTTCCCACCGCCTGACGTAGTACGGCTTCAGATCGCCTGCGCATTCGCTCGGCCAGCCATTCATTGTCAACCCAGCCACGCGAGACAAGGTTAGGTTCCTTTTTGAGGCCTGCCCTATCGCTACTGCGTTAAGGCAAAGAAATCAAGAACGGTCAAACATTCGGATGGCTCTTCACGGCTGCAATCTGCGCGTGGTGGCCTCGACAGAGCGCCCGCCACTTCGATATTTTATCAGCGTCGATACTTCCGCCCATACTTGTAAGCCGCAAGCGCCATCCCCCAACGTTGCATGCGGGCTACAGCTATGCTGGGAACTGGTTTGTCTTGCCCTAGATTGGCCAACAGTGGCTGGTGGTGTGTGCCTGCAAAGTGAACGGCTTTCCGTATTAATATTGGTTGAATTTTTTTAGTTCGAAAATCAAGGCAAGGGCCTCTCGTTCACACTGCGCATTGTGTTTTTCTGCTTTTTTTTCCGGGCCCGTATTCTGACGCTCACATAAGATGCCTAACGGCTTTCCAACATGGTAGAAAGTAAAGGGGCCCTAAATAGGCTTATGAAGGTCGCATTTCAATCACGCAATCGCTAGAGTGCCCCTTCACGACAATGTATACCAAATATTACACCTCTGCGTAATGCAGGGGCTGCACAAACACGCAACAAAGATGCTTTCTTTCTTCCTTGCTCACCTACCGCTTCCTTGCCGCCACACTGCCGCGCTCCGACGTGCGACCGACTGCTTGTGACGCACCCTGTGACGCACGAAGCTCTCAACCGTACGGCTGCGCTATAGTTGGGCCCCGTTAAATGCCGTAGCCAATCAGCGTTACCGTCTCTGAGGGAAACGCGGTTGTGCGCGGCGCTCCTGCACCGGCGGCACGGCGTTTTCGTCCTGCACCGGTGGCACGGACGAATGTAGATCGTCACCGTTCGTTACACGAGCTTGGCGGAGTTTGTAGCTACACCGCCTCGTTGACAAGGTATAAATAACGCTGAAAAACACGGAACATCTCTGCGGACACAAACGCCCGGAACACGCGCGACCGCGGCAAGCATCTGCCTGCACGCTCGACAAGCAGCGTAGCTACACCGCGTCGTTGACAAGGTATAAATAACGCTGAAAAACACGGAACATCTCTGCGGACACAAACGCCCGGAACACGCGCGACCGCGGCAAGCATCTGCCTGCACGCTCGACAAGCAGCCCCCTGTGCGTGTATGCACAATACGGCAAACACCGCAGCAGCTAAAACTTGTCTCCGCCGGCAGGAATGGGGCTATTGCTAAAAATCAGTTTACAAATACGTTAAAGGGGTGATAGTGAGTGAAAGGTGGCGCGGGTTATCGTCGTCGTCGTGGCCTCGCAGACCAGTGTCTGGATAACTGCGGCGATGTAAGCCTTTTCCCAGACCTCGGTGGGACGAGTTCACCGCGACAGCGCCGCATGCCGAAACGTTAGTGAGCCGCTATAGTCGTCGGTGCAATCTTCAATTATTGTTTTTAGCGAGCATGGTATGTTTGGGAGCCCCCTATCTTGCCTTCAAACGCTCGTTTCCGCCCGTTCTCGCCGACGCGAGGACGGCCGGCGAGAGCAGCCGTTCGATGCGGTCCGGCCGCCGACCGACCCCGTTCAGCAGTAGCGGATGTAATAGGCGGTGATTGGCCGTAGTCGGCTAGAAAAAGAAGAGTGACGTACCGCCCAGCGGAGCCAATGGCTGCGCCCATCTGGAACCAACCCTGTTTGTCTAGGTGGTCTTGCGCTTGGTCGGGGACGTCACCGCTTCCACAGTTCTTTGGAGGCGCGGTGAAAGAGAAAATGAGCCAGGCCTTGTTGCGGGCCCTTTTTATTGAACAATAACTCGGCTAATACTCAACGCTTTTAAACCATTTTTGTGAAAGGACGATCTTTGGATAGTACTCCAACGATATCGCACGTAAAATCGCAACCTTTGGAGCCCTGTTTAGGGCCCCTTTGAGACGCGGGAACTTGTGAGCAGTTTCTTCGTTGCGGCGAAAGCTTCGCTGCATTCCTTCGTCGAAGACCAATATTTATTCTCTTTTAGGAGCTTGTTAATTGGCTCTGCGATTGCTTCCAAATGCTCCATGAACGAAATTTTGTGCGTCAAGTTGATAGCGTATCAATCAATCGAATGAATTACAGTGCGCCGTCAGTTAGTATCAAACCTTCGACGAGCACTTGACATACTGCCATCAGAATACCCGCAATAACTCATAAATAATTATCACGCTGGGAGCATTATGGAGACTTTTAAATCGTTTCAAACTGCAGTGTAAACCAGCTGTGTTAAAGATTGCAAAGATTCAGGAAACAACACATCGGTCGGTACGCGGTCGCGCACTTTAAGTAATCAACCATCGGCGTGGTCTTTAACAACATAACCATAATACAAAAGCGTAAGCAATGTTTCATGTACGGCACCACTCAGCGGGAAACCTGTACAAGGGCGCTATTCCAGAAGGCGGCAGTTCTATCTACACGCCAGTTGCAGCTGCTTGGATTAGTGATATAGTGATAGTGGAGCATCTGATAAACCTCAGGCGAAACCGGCGGGATCGCGCACAGCTTGCTTTGAATATCCATGGCGCGCGTTATTGAATCTGCTTACGTTGATAAAGTACGGCTTGTGATAGCATCTACCTGCTGGGTCATATGAAATCGACCTGCACTACTAATTCCCTAGCATAAGCTAGATAACCCACTACTACAACATCCCTAGCCTGGCTGTTTCCACGGCCGGCACACGAAGGTTCGTTTTTCTCGGTGTTTAGGTCTTTCACTAAATTGTGTTTGCTACGTGGCTTGATGGTAGACCCAGTAGACTACCAACATCTGCAAAAACTCTATTCTCGAATAGAAAAATTTAATAATCATCACTCAAATGCGGATGGCACACTGCCTATTATAATAATTCAAATCCCTGCTGGTTGTACTACTCTCAATATAAAAAGTGCGCGAAGGATGGCAGGCAAATAAAAAAGAAGTCACAAAAAAAAAGGTTTACAGTTATAGTATATAAGGACACCTATGAAGACTGACAAGCGCCTTCGTGTTGGTTACTGACTGGTTCTGCCCGGAGCTCTGAGCTATGTTCCACGTTCATTTCAATAGTGTAATGAGAGAATGGTGATCGGGAAAATGGCCCAGCCATGAAAGAGGCAATGGGGGCAGCGGAAAATGCATGGCACGCCAGGAAACATCTCTGGAGGCATTCCAACGCATTTCGTTGGCCATTAGTGACACCCGACCGCCACACCACACAATCCTGAATCGGCTAATGTCTGAATCGGCTAAGACTGCCGGAAACTCTGAGACAACGAAGTGCCTCAGCAAGCGAAAAATACCAAGTAAAAACATTATTTTCCGCGTTCTCCAATCATTTACGATGCAAATAACCAACAGCCTTTTTTGTGAACGACGGCCTAATTATAACACCCCAAACGAGTTAAAATTTTGGGCGGGGTGACTAGGGCCTATAGGGTAATTATATTACGAAGACCCGGGTTTGGACTCATATTTGATTTCCCTTCCCCTTCTTCTAAACCCGTGTGTAGGAATCCACTCTGTTACCGTAATTTTCGACCGATTGCCAGTTTTTCTAACAATATGACCATCCTTAGTACCTTTCGTCTTCTATAGTAGCCCTATGATATCTTATACTCAATTGTTTCCTGATCTGGGACCCTCGTTTCCGTTTCGAAGTGTACCTCCTACCATTATTCGCTCCATGGCTGTTCAGCCTATATAACTTTGCCTTCCATGTTTTTAGCGAATTTCAGCTGCGTATGTGATTACAGCCCGTATTCACTGCCTGTATATATTTGTTTTGAGCTATAGACGTAGCTTTCCATCATTTGGGACTGCCTGCCGAGTGTGCCCCAGTTCATACCTATTGTGCACCGGATTTCTTTCTCGCGTTTTGGGTCTGCACTAACCGATATGTCTGAGTCACATTTTTAATCTTTTTCTCCTTGTAGCATTTCACTTTCTATTTTGAAAAGGAAGCATTCGTGCACACATAATCCTGAATGCGTATTGATATTTTAGTCGCACGACCACGCTTTCCGATTGTAGTTGACCAAACAATTTTTGCAGGTAGTCCGACATCAAACTAAGCAAGACATTGTCGTCTGGTAAGCTCAAATACCTCAAGTATTCTCACAGTCACGTTTCCTTAGAACCCCGCGAGACATGCTGTCAAAAGGTTTGGCGAGATGATACCGCCCTGTCTTACACTCTTTTGGTTTGAAAATCCATGGCTTTGCTTGTGAAGACTTACCCTACTCGAACATCCATATTATACGTCGTCAAGAGGGATTATGTAGTTCGCTTTTATTGCCTGTTCTTTTAATACTTTTAGCACAACTGCGGTGTGTACTGACTCAAATGCTTTCTAAGGGTCTCTAAGTGCCATGTAAATGGGTTTAGTGCATTCTGTGGCTCTTCTATTCCTTTATTCACAACATAGATGCGATTCATGTTTGAGTACCCTGGCATAACCCAGCGCGCTCGCTGGGTATTTGGGAATTCAGGCTATCACCTATGCCGCTAAGAGAACAGGTGATTATGGCGGACACACGAGGAGGAGAAGGCCCTGGCGAAATTCTGTTCGCTCCACTCAAAGTTTGCGTGCTTCTGTACGTATATATGTATATAGCTCACACTTGGGGCCGATTGGCGCATTTCCGCTACGGCCTTCTCTCCTCCCCGTTTTCAAGCAAGCATCAGGCGTCCTGTTGTCCTTTTTGTGTTAAAAAGGTTTTCTGGAAATTAAAAAAAATATGTGCAGGTCTCGTGAAACAGGGTACGAAGAACAATGGCAAACAGCGGTTACGTCATGAACAGACGTGATCTTTGACAGCGAGTTCCGTCTTTTAATTACCTTTGGCCAATATGTCCTCTCTACTAAATTATGTGCGCATTTTTGGTGCTACAAACACTTTGCGCTAATGACGAAAAAACAATTCAGAACTGCAGTAAATTGAGCTGAGACAAATGTTTGGTGGCGTTGTTAACAACTGAAAACAAAGAACGCGGGCAACTATGGAAGCTGAATCTCAGACCGCAACAACGTAATAAGTGATAAAGAACACTGGCAAGATGCCGATCTCTAAGGTGGTGTTGGTAGGCTGCAGGCGCATAGTGGGTCCTGTTATCGGGTGGTCGTTGCGTTGCCGGGGAGTTTGCAGATTTTTCTATGAAAACCAACTACCCCTCAAAAATCTGCTCCTTTCAGTTTCCCCTATGTAGGCGGGGGCCTTTTATGGTTGAAGTCAGCAAGTAATCGTTGCTGCAGTGTCTCGATGATCCGCATTGCTAAGGCAACGGTCAACGGTGGAATTGCGCTGTACATAGGTTGGTCGGTGACAGGCGCTCCTCGATCTCACTCGTCCTTGGAAAAGCAAAGCGCATTGTCGACGGAGAAACCTAAAGGCAGATTTGCTCGCAATAGAAAGAAATGCAAATGTAGACGGCTTTTCTGCAATTATAGCACAGCGCACAATGGTTAGGGATCCTCCACACGCCAGTCTTCCTTTGGGTTGGTTGTTGGACAACACGGGTCTTCTGACGACATTTAACACGAAGAAAAGTGTCGTAGCGCCTAACTGTACCACCTGAGCGTAACCGCTTAGAAAAAGACAGAGGTGTAAGGGAAGGCAAATGACAACACGAAGAAGACCCATAAAGAGATAAGAAGAGTTAAATGTACACAATTATATAACGGGTATAGATATGGGTATAGTGCGGAAGGAGTACTAAGATGAAAGGAAGATACTACTACCGCGAAACAATCAGACACGGGAGGGGCCGGAAAAAATGTGGCATTTCTTGGAATCACAAAACATAACTGTGCAATTGCAGGTGGGAATACGTCAGTTTTGATCATATTAACAGCGCTTTGGATGTTGTAAGAGATACGAGCCTATTCCGGGAGGTTGTGAAAAAGTAAAATTCCTTCTGCTTGGTATAGAAAGCACCCCTACCGTGATTGCTTTGGTTTAGTCCTCTCCTGACCAATATATTTAAGAGGACCGATATCTCCAGGGTTTCATTCCGACTCCGGCAATTATGTAGAGGGCATGCTATTGTCGCTCCGATGTATGTTGCTTTTGTTGGTGGCATTATTTCTGAACGCTTGAGAACGGTATCGCACCCTCCACGGCCTGGTTCTTCGTACCTGCGCCTACACTGTTGTTGTCTGCCAATACAGCTGAAATAAATGCTCTTCTGCTTTTTAATAACGTTTGCCCCCTGGATGTATTCTCTTAATGAACTACCATACTCACAGGGCACAACAAACATACAATCAAAAAGACAAAATATTAACAGCAAACTGTACATTAATTTTAAAAACATATAGTTACCTCCCAAAACTCAGAAGCGTGCTTTGAAAAATAATAAGAGACAACAAAAGGCGTAGGAAACTAGTAGCTATTGTTATGCCCTAATAAAACAAGGAGAAAAAAAAGTTGTGTTAATATTGATAATACTACAAATACTACCAATATAACCTTAAAAAACGCGGTCTAGCAAGTAAGCCTCAGTGTCCAAATGGTCCGCGGCACCGGCAGAGCTTTGCATGGCGTGGAATCACTCACCTCGGCCCTGCAAACTCCCGCAGGTCTTTAGTCCTGCACTGCAGGGTAAGGTTGCAGTCCCACCACCCGCAGTAGCCGGTCGTTGATGGGAGGACAATGGGCAAGCCTGCGTGTCCCCATGCCTCAGGATCGTAGCGACGACACTAGCTTGTATCGCACGGGGTGCGTCCGGCGCCGTGGTAGTCCCAACTGTGTGCTCAACACTTGAGATGATGCCGCTTTGTCAAGGGATCTGGGGTTGAGGCGTCACAAGAAAGTAATATCCGCAGGTCCCCCAATTCAGTTCACGGATTCTGCCAAGCATCGGCTAAGAGGAAATAATTTGATCGGTAAACATCTCCGTAACGAGTGCATTTCCTTGCCGGTACTATTCTCTTTTTAGAATTTGAAGAATCGTCAACTTTGCTGCTGGCTCAGACACAAACTGGGCTAGCTTGCTGCGAGGACCTATTGCTTTACCTCTCGCGTTAAGTAGCTCAGTCGTTTTCTCTTCCCTTATATCAAAGTCGGCGCGGTAAAACAGTCTCTTTATTTATTCGGCTAAAAGGAGCAAGTATAATGGCGATGCTGCATCCGTGCTTTTTAGAAACTGCTGTGCCCATTTCTGGAGAACAGGGGTTTTTAACTTTGTCAAAAAAACTTTCTTGAATAACGCCCAGGTATTTAGGCTTCGCTTGTGGTTCGCGCACCAAATGCAAGCAGATTATGTTATAAGAAAGAAACCCTGCCGAGCAGGGCTTTGTGGTCCTACCAACGTATAATTGTCTGGACCCGCTCAAGATGTTCCAGAAATTCTTTACGGTCTTCTGGTGGTGACACTGAAATAGTTTTGGCTTCCAGGGAAGCTGCAGAGATACGGGAAGGCTGGGGATATTGGCCATGGTGGCTGCATTTTTCAAGGGGTACCGGTCATGATGTCTTGTTTTTTCTCTTTTGCCGGCAGTAGTCCGAACACAGTCAACACCTTGCCCTCGGCAGCTGGCACGAGCGTGCCTTACGCTGCAACTTGGACGGGATGTAGGGTGCATGTACCAAAGAAGAAATCCAGTGAAGAATGGTGGAGCTTTCTTGCATTAACAAAGGTTTATTAGAGGGAATTTGTGCTTCGCTGCAAACAAGACGTAAATACAAACAGCAGATAGAGCATCGGATGGTAGAATGTCTCAAATAGACGTTATCCTTTCGGACAAAAACAGCCCGAAAGCCTACGTCGTCTGCGTCAGCATGACTGTCAGTCTCGGGATACTGGTCAAAATCTGCCAGTGCAGAAGGCACTCATTGCGATTTTAATCGTCCTAGAAACCGTTCTCTTGCGCATACTTTCAGCTCAACTGAATGCGAATCCTGGTCAATCGCGGGTAGATTTCGGCAGTTCACCCCAGTTTTCGACGAAGCGCCGGTAGTAAGCGCAGCCGGAGAAATCTTCACACATCTTCCTTAATTTTTTGTTCGAAAAGGAGATGCATCCACGCAAAATACCTCTCTTTGAGGAGATAATACAATGACCGGTTATTTTCTGCGAGGGGATTGCCAGAGCAGAGCTGTGTAGGCCAACACATATACGTCCTCCATAGAAAAACCACAAAAGCCACCCCTCCTCAAAAAAATGTGGATAATTAGGTCTCTAAAATCGAACCATCAATTTTTACTCTATGAAACCGGTAACCTAACGACCGGGCCACGTTGAAATCCACAGGCGTATGAGTTAGCAGTTGCTGGAAACAATAGCAGGGGCAGCCGTTCGGAAAGAAAAAACGCTTCCCGTGGTTGGAATCAGCACTGCGTCCGTCGCGTTATAAAACTGGCGACTATTCGATCAAGCTATAATTGCATCCTGAGTGCACAAAATTTCATTTCAGTTCATTGCGTGGTCGTTGAAGTCGGTCTTGGCCACGGGTTCTATTGCGTGCTAACGTGGTTAACTTTGAAAGAGATGTGAAAGGCTGCGGATGAAACGATCCGGGATGCCAGTCATGGGGAAATTTCAGCGGCAATTTCGGAAATAAATATGAGGTGATTACTTCAGAGCGGTACTGATCGGGCAATGAAACAAATAAATATCGCAGTAACACTTAGAGCCACGAAATGAGCTCCCCGATCAGATAATAAACTGGATTAGAAGATATCAGTGTCCAAATAACGAAATAGATATGGAAATATGACGTCCATATAATTAGGCGAAATGATAATCGGTGGAATACCAGTGTGACAGAGTGGACATCGAGAGACGGAGCTATAAAAAACGAAACGCCATTTCCTAGATACAGGGAAGAAAGAAGAAGATTATGAACGGGCTACCTAGGACTGACGTCGGTTTCTTTGCAAGCCGAGCCAGGTGCTTTTCACGTGTTCTAAAATGTCAACAGTGAGCGCGTTTTCGAAATCTGTCCGGAGACCTTCGCTCTTGTGTTCAGATCCACCGTTATGTTAACCGTGATGTCTGTCGGGCGCAATCTGGGGGTGATTATATTGGACCAAGTGAGTGTACTATTGGGCGAATTGGTAATTCATTTAAAATAGCTACAGTGGGAATATAACCAAGGACCCAGAAAGACTATGGCAGGAACGCTAACTTCCAACTGAAATTATTACAACAAATCTAACACATTTTTTACGCACACTTCATGTTAACACCAGTAAAATAAATAAATAAACAAAAACTTACAACAACAACAACAACAACAAGAGCAACAACAACAAACATCAATACAAACCAAGATACAAGAGAACTAATTAAAACACACGAAATTTGAAGGCAGGGTAGTAAATGTGTGAACCCGGCGTCCATCCTCTTGTCCCAAAAAACGACAAATTTTCTATCCAACACATGATGTACATCGGATATGACTTAACTTGGTGTCTGTGTAGAGTCTTCTAACTGCATGAATGCGTGCTGATCTGGTGGTGCGCTATCAGGGATTATACGTCTGTTTTTATTGTTGTTCTTGTAATATTATTTATTGTAATTTTTTTCTTGTGTTAACGTGAAGTGTGCGTGTGAAAGGTTCAAAGTTGCTCTTAATGATTTCAGTTGGAAGGTAGCACTCGTCACGTCGTGTTTCTGCGTCCTTGTTTATATTCACCCTGTTGGTATTTTTGATGATTACACGGAGCCTCCAAGGTTCATCAAAGGCAGCTTAACAGTCCACGGAAAACCCGTAACTTGTTACGGAAAACCCGTAATGGAAAACCACTTTTTTTAGTTTCTATTTTTTAGCGGCGGGTCCACGTAACAGAAGATAGCCCGCTTGAAGGCGACGTCCCATTTGGGTTAAACGTCGGAGAGACATCCACAAGGTTACTGGCTTTCTTCACAATTTGGAGGGATGTGGTGTCTTTGTTGAGTTGGTGATTTTTCTTGATGAAATTCCAACGGTACGTTGAATTTAAAAAGCAGAGCTCTTTAACATTGGGCTTGGTCTGGGGCGTTACAAAAATAATTCAAGAAAAAAAACTCCACCGGTGCGAGCCACCCGGCTGGAACGCCGCGTAGACCGTCGCATAACTTCGGGCAGCAGTGGCGGGGCCAAATCTGGTATAGCTATGACGTCGCTGCACCGAGGCGGCGAAACGCAGCTCCCCGTGACTACGTGCCGATAATGTCGTTAAGAGTACCATAGAACGTGGTTCGCCGGAAAAAGAATGTAACCGCCGAGGAAGAAGAAGCGAATCCCGAAAAACGTCGTTTCCCTAATCTAAAAGATAAGAGGCGGCTACGCTACAACGCTAAGTGCCCCTACGAAGCCGCTGCTCCTAAACGGCCGCGAAGAGCGGAGGGTCATGAGTATCGCACTCGTGCGTGGAGTAAAAGGCGAATCGCCGTAAATTGATCCCGGACTTCAAATAATATACAAATTCAAGCGTCAAGACCGCAATGAATGGGCGGTTTGAAGACATCTGAGCAAAACCAAGCGAAACCTCCAAAACATGGCAAAACCAGAATAAGCCACGTCCGCCCTCAGCTCCCCGTTCCTCCTTCTACAACTTCCTCGCAGCAGTCGCACGGAGTGCCGACAAGGCAAGCGTACGGGGAGAGGTACCTCTCTGCACGCCGTTTGGACATGGAGCTGCTTCGGGTTCGGGCCCGCCGCAACGAGCTACAGTGGAAGCCTATGCGAAGCAAGCGGCCAGAGGACTGAACGGAGTAGCGGCAGGCAGACGCCCATGACGGCGACGGGTACGGCAGCGTCGCAGGCAGGGCTGGGAGTCACTGTGTGCGTCCATGGACTCCCGCAGGGACCCGGGCAGAGCCAGGCGTATCTTTAAGGCTACTCTGCGGCCCACACCACCAGCCGTCGTTCCCTGCTCGCGATAGCCATATCCCTGGGCATCACCGAATTTGCCCTGGCGGAGCTTTTCGCAGACCAGTTTGCCAGGGCCGCTCAAACCTCTCCTCCAGTTCCTGCGGCCTCCCTGGACGCGGCGCCAGCCGCCCCACACAATCAGAGAATGGTGTCATTCTGCCCCACGGACATTGCACTTCGTGAGCTGCAAGAAGCCCTGAATCGCTGCCCCAAGCGGTGGAGGGCTCTTGGTATCGAAGGCGTGACGTACCTGATGCAGTGGAACTTCGACGTCACTCAGCTGGAGCCGCTTCTGCGACTGTTTAACCGGGTCTGGCAGACTGGTGTTCTCCGACCACCCTGGCTCGTGGGGCTTATCTCGCAAATTCTCAAGGTCGGCAAGCCCCCAACGGAGCCGAAGTCCTACCGACCCGTGTCCCTGACGTCGGCTGCTGGGAAGGCCATAGAGAGGGCAGCCCTGGCCCGTCTTGAGTGGATCGCGGACCACAGCGGCGTCTTCCGGGAGCGGCAGAGCGGCTCGTTGTCTCAGTGCTGGAACAGTCCCACCATGACAAGGACGTGGTCTTCCTGCTCCTGCTGGATATGCGGTCTGTATTCGATACGGTCACCCATGGGGCCTTACTGGAGGCTCTGGACAGCATGGGCGTTGTCGGGTGCCTCGGAGGCTACATCCGGGCATTCCTGCGGGACCGGACACTCCGGGTGGCGTATTCCGAAACCATATCCCGTAGGGGCCCAGGCCGACCACACCCCCTAAGCAGCGGCGCAGCCAAGGAGGTTAAAAAAATTGCAATTTTTTAACCTCCTTGGACGCAGCACCGTGACGTCACTACCCATATGTGCGCGACTTCATGCGAGGTGGATTTTTTCTTTTTTCTCCCTCCCTTCGTTTCGACTGCTTTGCGGGTGGCCGATGGTTTCGCTCCGTGGGCGGGACTGGCCTGCGGCACTCGGGAAGCTGACCCACATGTGGTACAAGTTAACCTTTTGTACCTGAGCTCCTGATCTCTCCGCGCTCTTCTTGCACGCCTGCAGGTAGACGCTGACACTCCATCGTGTTCGGCTCGGTGCTCGAAGTGCGCGCGCGCGGATGGACGCTTTCACGTACATGTGGCAATTACACAAGTTCCGGAAAGCAAACACTCTCATAAAAATGAAGACGATAATTTGTTTTGATGTTTTGTGATCGCGCTGCATCGCGGCGGCCGATGGTTTCGCTCCTAGCACAAGCTTGGCGTACGCGCTGGGAAGATAAAGCTCGCTCTCCGCGCTCTCTTGTGCACCGTCAGTCGCTCGTCTCCCATGCTGTTCCTAGTTAAGCTAGCGCTCGGCGCGTTGCTCAAAGTGCGCGCGCGAATGGATGCTTTTGCACGTACATATGTAGTTAGTTTTTACGTTCCGGTAAGCAAGCACTCCCAATAAAGTGAAGGCAAAAATGTTTTTTTTCTCTTGGGTGGCCCTTTGGACTCCCTACCGAAGCGCAAAACGTTTGCTAACGTTCGGTCGAAAGCACACGCGTACGTCGGTCGCTAGTCTGCTGCGAACATCAGCGAGCGTGTTATTCGCCATACTAGTCTGTGCCTTGCACTCGCGCAGAACTGCCCATCACAAGGTCCGTTCTCACAATTGTGTGCGCCACGCGCGTCCCCAGCGCATTCACGCGATGGTCGCAAAGCTTATAACTTCTGCTTCATGGATAAGCACGAGCAGCCGCTCGAGGTCGTCAGAGATGACCTCGCGTCAACAAATCATGAGTCTGTGTTCCGCGGGAACCTGACTGACGAAGTAGCAGTCAACGCCTTCATGGACACGTAGAGCGGGTGCACCAACATAACCTGGATTGTCCAAAAGGTCCAGGAACGGGGCGAAAGGTATGTTTTTCGATACGAAGCGTTGTAGTACGCGAGGCAGCGTTTTACAACTTAGGTTGTATTATTTATATTTTTATTCCTGCAGTTTTTGTTTATACATTTGCATACTTTTTTGCGTGTGTGTGGAGTACAGTTGAGGCGTGAGCTGCGACACAATGCTGGCGAATCAAAAGGCAAGACACTACAGAAACCTATTTTTGTGGTAGCTAAAACTGCGTCGCAGGAAACAGACACAAACGGCTCATCTATAGCCATCAGTGAATCTCGAAAAGTGACAATTTTTTGCCGCTATTTGGACTCGCAGATCACTATCGCAAAAAAAGTGCGCCAAGGAGATAACTTTTTTTTACTTAGTTTTATCTCTGCTGCGACTACCGCGACTTCAAGCTCACGCGCAACTACTCATTAGTCCCAGCGAAAAGAATACACGTATCTGAGTGAGTGTAACACTTTATTAAATGCGAGGCCATGGGACCCTGGTGGAGCCGGGATGAGAAGAAAAGGGGAAGGTCACAACTCGCACAATGAACACAGTGGCAGTCTTGGGGTCCTAATCGCAAAATGAACAAATTAAAGTCAGTGAGTGGCAGCAAAACGCACAGTTAGCACCTAAATGTGCAGTTCACACTGTATACACTGCGGTTCACACTGAAAACAGTGCACGCTGGAGGCAGTTCACAATGTAAACCGAACGGGGAAGTCGGCCAGGCTGCTACACCAATATGTAGAGTCCGTTTTCAAGGGCGTACTCGGTAATTGCTTCTAGTGCGGTGGGATCGTCACGTACCCGATTAACATGTTCCTGTTCAGTCGCAGGGGCGAGACCTAGAGTTAAAAGCTGGTGGCGATTACGGTCGAATAATGGACGGAGCCAAATTAACTGCTAACGATTTGGTGTGCCTTCCCGATTACAGGGGGGGGGGGGGGGGGCATCAGTGCCATTCGGATCCTGCTGAAGTTGTCTATTTATAAATAACGCCTCCATCCTGGAAGACCCCCCGACCTTCAGAGGTGACTCAGGGGTCCCCACCACCGCTCCTTTCTTGACTTCCTTCGAGAGACGGGTGCCCATGTATATTTGTAAATAAGTTATTTTTATGCCAACAGGCATTCTATCGCAAAAAAAGTATCTTATGCAGCAAAATCTGTGTGCATTAAGCACAAATTGTTAAAAATAACTAATCGACATTGACAACAGTGTGAGTGGTAGCACGCATGATTACTGATATCAAACTGCGTCCTGATGGCTTCAGTGAAGAGACTGGGGTCAATAGCCCTGTACAGAAAGACATATTGTAACGTCGTATTTTGGTTACATACTGCCGCTACAGTAGCATGAAGATCGGAAGGAAAAAGTCGAGACGGCGAAGAGGTTGTAAAGTTAACTTGTTAACTTTACAGATGACATTGGTGACATTTAGCACATATGAATTAGAATGAATACACTTGTTACATACATTAGAAAGACAGTCAATAGATTAAGAGTACTTAGCGGGACATAGCTGGCGGGCGAAAGGCTCCCGGCGGGAGGGCACAACGACGAGCGGCAGAGTTTTTGAAGAGAGTCCTGGTGCAGGCCGCACGCCGCCCTGACGCCGCTCTCTCGCCAGAGGGGCCGCGTTATATTTGCTTTGGGGGGACGCATTGGGGGAAAAAGCGCATCCTAGCGTGTGCGGACTGCGTGGAAAAAGGCTAAGGCACACCCGCAGCCAATCAGGAAGACGCTTCTTAGCTCCAATCAGACATGTCCCCGCCAAAGTGAAAAGGACCAAAAACACAGACACAAGGTTTCGACTCGAAAACGCGCACTCGGAGAACCACGCGTGTAAAGAAAGTAGTTAGACAAAACGCACTAAAGTAAACAGGGGAAAAGGGAAGGTCGTCGGAAGAACACTGAAGACACGGAGCCCGAACGCGACCAGCGCGCACGCCACGGGGGGGAAGGGAGCGCCGCGGCCGCGGTAATAGAAGATGCGTGGATGGTCCCTCTCGAGAGCCGCGTCTCCCGGGTCGGCCGACGGGCCAACACACACACGGTAACACATTTCTTAGAAAAGCGTGGCCTCGGTGGCCGAAGAGGGATGCTAAAAAATTGAAAAAAGCAAATGGAACCGGGGCTTCGCGACAATATATCAAACCCCTCGAGTACTCCAGTAGCCGTACAATCCAACTGTTACTTAGCCCTTGGTTGGTATATATTTTCGATATTGTTTCCCTAAATTGTTATGACCAGCAGTGCAAATTATGCAGAATTCATGACCGAGTGTAAAACGTGTACGTTTGAGCTGTTGTCTTCCTTATCAATGTATCACCCTTGCAAGAACAATTCACACCTTCCATTGCTGTTAACAAATATCAATGTTTTCCTTAGTGGCACTGTTCCTGACAAAGAATTAATTTGATGAAGTTAATGTTAACGAAATTCAATGTAATAGTGCTTATGAAAGTGCCAAAATGTAGCAGCTCATGCAGCTGCATTATTTCGCAAGGGAAGGACAGTTTGTAAATGTAGTCATGGGTAATTGGCTGCCTTTCTTGAATTCCTTACCTGCAGCCCCGAATCGTGTTTTGAAGTGTGTATATAGTGAAAGAGCAACCAATGCAATTGTATACCCTTCTGTGTGCTGTAGAATGAGCTTTCAATGAGGGTGTTTGCTTTCCGGAACGTGTATAGTGGCCACATGCGCGTGACAGCGTCCATCCGCGCGCCCGCACTTCGAGCACCGAGCCGAACACGATGTGAGGTCAGCGTCAGCTTGCAGGCGCGCAAGAAGAGCGCGGAGAGATCAGGGGCTCAGGTACAAAAGGTTAACTCCTACCACATGTGCGTCAGCTTCCCCAGCGCCGCAGGCCATCCCCGCCCACGGAACGAAACCATCGGCCGCCGGCCAAGGAGACGAAACGAGGGGAGGGGGAAAAAAGAAAAAATCTACCCCGTATGAAGTCGTGCACATAGAGGAAATGACGTCGCGGTGCTGTGTCACAGGTGGTTAAAAAATTGCAATTTTTTTAACCTCATTGGCTGCGCCGCTGCTTAGGGGGTGTGGTTGGCCTGGGCCCCTACGGGATATGGTTTGGGAATACGCCTCCGCGTGAGGGTCGTCCGGGGGACCAGCATTCCTCGAGACATCCACTCCGGGGTGTCCCAGTGGAGCATGCTGAGCCCCTTCCTATTCAACATGGTGCTGGCTCCTCTCCCCCAATGCATCCCTCCGGTATTGTGATACCCGGTGGAGATGGCCCTGTACTCTGCCGACGTGACACTCTGGACCCATGGCCCTCCAAACACTGCCACACAATCAAGGCGTGCCTCCAGGAGGCTCTGCGAGCAGTTGCAGTCTTCCTAGAGAGTCATGGCCTGCAGCTGTCGGAGGCCAAAACGCAGGCCCTTATGCTACACCCGGGAGGATGCAGCGTTCGACTGGCAACACTGTCCACCACACTGAACGGACGGCCTCTTCATTGGCGGCTGACCGTGAAGTACTTGGGGCTGCTCATCGGCTCCCGGCTCTCATGGCTGCCGGCCGTTAAAGCCCTCCGTCCACGCAGCACACGGGTGCTCCAATGGGTGCGGCAGCATCTGGCTCGAGGCAATGGCTGCTTACACCAAGTGGCGCAGCGCGTATTCCACGGCTTGGCCTCCGAAGCTGTGCTGTACGCGCTTACACTTGCCTACCTGGCACCTCGACGCTGGCAGGAACTGGAGATCGACCATCGCTGCGCCACCCGCCCCTGCCTGGGCCTCCTTTCCACGTCCCCAGCGGCGGGAACTTACACCGAAGCGGGCACCTGGCTCATCGAGATGCAGGCCTTGGAGACGGGTCTGTGGCACATCCAACGCTTCACGACCGCACGCGAAGGGGCTGCGCTCCTGCAGAGGTTCCGTAGACTGCCCAATTCGCACATGGGAGCGCTGCTCACTATCTTCTAAGGGGGGGTCGAGGTGACGAAGCGACCCCGCCGGGAGCCGCCACCACCAGACGCTGGTGGGGCCATGCAGATCACCACGACTCTCCGCAGGGTCCGCAACAAGCGGACAACACAACCCCAGGCTGTCGGCCACGAGATGGCCGTCCGGCTGCGGGACGAGCTGAGCAGCTACCTGCATCTGTTCACTGACGGCTCCGTCAAGCACAGCTCGTGCGAGGGGGCGGCTGCGTGCGTTGTGCCTGAGCTGGGAGCCAGCTGGAGCTGCCGCCTGCCTTTCCCCACTTCTTCCACACGGGCTGAGCTGGCAGCGCTGCACCTGGCCACCGACCTCCTCCTCTAGAAGGGTCCCCAGAACCACCCCTGGGTGGTCATACTCACTGACTACAGGACTACCCTGCTGTAGCTGCACGCGGTAGACCAGCCCACAACAGCAGCAGGTACCCTGCGCACTACCTTGCAGCCAAGGTGCACACTGTAGCCTCCCGAGGCGCCGATCTGCGGCTCCACTGGCTGCCGGGCCACAGTGGCATCCGGGGCAACGAGGACGCCTACGCCCGAGCCAGGGTGCCCCAGTCTCCAGAGACGTCACTGCGTTCGACGAGGCCCGCACCGCCCTGGCCTGCATGGTGCAGACGATGCACCCCGACCATCGGGTCGTGAGCCGCCTGGCACCCCGACCATTCCCCGCACGCATCAATTGGGATGCCCGGTGCCTGCTTCTCCGCATGCGGCTCGACTGCTGCAATGTCGCGGAGCGCCTGCACCGACAAGGGCGCAAGGTCTCCACTACATGTGTAGACTGGCCGGAACCAGAGACGCTGGACCACCTACTCTGCTTCTGCCCCCACCACGCGGGCCCGAGAGCAGAGCTCCACCGAGAGTTCAAGCGTCGAGGCCTTCCCAGCCCCGGCATGGAGGACCTCCTGTTCCCGAAGGGGCCTGCGGCAACCCAACGGGAAGTCTTCGCCCGTCCGTTCCATTGCTTGGAGACGACCGGCCCCACACAGTGGCTGTAGCCCGGAGTGCAGTGCCCCAACTGATGTGCCCGGACTGGCAGCTTTCTAGAACTGAGTCTTTCTAGGACTGACTGACTGACTGACTGACCCTAGGGCTCTTTGTACCTTTCTCTCTCTCTCTCTCTCTCTCTCTCCCTCTCCAATGTATCCTGTCACTCCCCCTCTTCTTCCCTTCCCCTGCATTGGGTTGTACGCAGGTGAGCTTCCTGCCGAGCTCAAAATATCCCCACTGCACTTCCTTTCCTTTCCTTCTCCTGCCAACCACCACCCTGTTTCTCTAGCCTTGTACCACTAGTGGAAGCTGCGAACAAATTGTCTGCTTCAAGAGGCGGACGTGACGTATACCGCGGCATTGACAAGCAAACTCCGGTCGTTCTCCCCGATAGCGTCGATGTCACGAGCATCGTATTGACAATAAACAGTTATCATAAGGTTAGGACGGGCAGTCTGTTTGACAGGGCAAACGTACGGTCTTTGAGTCGGTGACATGCCAGGCGGCACAGAAAGTATGTCCCAAGACCGGCCCATTTATGGCCGCTTTCTGGCATGTTCGGCCACCATCCAGGTTCTGGCAGCCACTGATCATACGGTGAACGGCCAACATTCGGCCACCAGCGCTTCGGTATTTCTCCGGCCGCCCCTGTTCAGACGCACAACGGCAGCTGCCCGGCTGCCAGATATTCAGTTGCCTTTCGGCTGCCGATGTTGAGAAAGAAATCGGCCTGAGTACGGCTTTAGGGCATCCGTTTTTCCTTCGGGAAGCGGTGTTCAGCCAAACCACGGCAAGCGAACGGCCACAGGATATCCGTATTCTTGTGACAGTTGGTGTTCGAAAGGAGACCGGCCGAAGCGCGGCTGCCGCACATCCGCTCTATCAACGGTGAACCGCACGTCCGGCGGCAGAATATTCGTTTTCTTCGGGCAGCCGGTGTTATAAAGGATACCTGCCGACTTACGGCCTCAGAATGTACGTTTTTTATTATGTTAGCGGTCTTCTGCCGAATTGCGGCAAGCGAACGGCTGCAGAATTTTCGGCAACCGGTGTTCAAGAGGAGACCGGCCTTCGTAAGGTATCAGGTTATACGTCATTATGCGAACAACGGCGCGCGTCTGGGCGCCGAAAATTCATGTACAGACGTGCTTGAAAGAAGACCCGACGATGTAGGACCGGTTTTTCCCGGGGTGAAAAAAGAGCCGTTAGGGTGTCGAATGGCGCAGACACGTTTTTTATCCGCTGGGTGTTTCTGCGTTTTAAATGAACGAACTACGTTTGTCAAGCAGTAATGAGTGTTCTAGGTGAACGAGCAAGGTGCAGCGACTCGCTGGACATTACCAGGGAAACGTTTAGGCCATCGAAATGCCATTTATTGCCACAAGTAGACTGTGCCACACCGACGGGTGAGCTAAGCGTCGCCAGTCAGAACCGCTACAACGCCCCTCGCCCGTCGGCTTCGTTGGAGACATCGACCATTGGAGATATCGACCCGGCAGCGATGTCCGACCCCAGATGGCGGTGGTTCGGCAAAATAAGTGGCGTTAAAGGGTGTCGAGCAAGCAGCCACCACACAGGAGCTCAACCGGCGCCATGTCAAGGATCCCCACCAAAGAAAGGCAAGGGCGCGCAAAAGCGCAAGTTTCCGGCTATTCTTCTCACAATAATACTGCGGAAAAGTATGTGCACTATATTATTTGTGATAAATGTAGAAGAGGCTAAGCTCGTGCATTGGTAGGCTCAACTTCGTGCCCTGCACTATGTTACTTAATGGGATTTTATGACTGCCTATTTAGAAACAAGTGTTATTTTGAGTTTGCCATAACAGAGCCTTGTGAATGACGAAGCCTGGATGTTAATTTAGTTGCGGTGTTTGAAATTGAGATTAGCTGCACTTGGGATGTGTTCATTTGCTTAAACATAATCACCAGAATCCTAGCAAACACGGATTTCGTCGGGTTTTTCTTGCTCAACGCAGCTTGTTGAGTTTACGCACTATTTGGCTCTAGCAATAGATAAGCTTAAAGTAGCTGACTAGTTTCTTGTGCGGCAAAAAAAAAAGCATTTGACGGTGTTTCATATATCACCTTCTTGTTAGTACATTGCGGGCAATAAACTGAATGAATCTGTTATTGCATGGATAGCTGAGTATATCTCTCTAAGACAGCAGTTGGTCGCTCTCAATGGTTGTTCGTCCGGATATGTTCCCGCGACCTCAGGAATTCCCCAAGGCTTAGTTGCGGGCCCACTTTTGTTTGCGTGGTCTCAAATCTTTGTTAAAAATGTTCGCGAATGACTATGTAATTTACAGTACTATAGCGAATGAACGTGATTCCGAATACTTGCAGCATGATTCAAATTAATAACATCCTGGTGTGCTGATTCAGAAAAGTCGTTGAATCTTAAAAAGTGTGTTAACGTCAACTTTACAAGAAAACCTTCATACCAATTAAATGCGTATACAGTAAATTACACTGCTTTAAGAACGGCCGGGAAATGTAAATAACGAGGAGTTTATTTAACGAGTTGTAAGAGAAATGGGAACGTTCACAACATAAAAGTTACGGCTGCACGTGTTTTTGGCTTTCCGAGATAAAATTTCAGCGAAACTCCACCTAACTTAACAGAACAACCGTATTTCACTCATGTGCGCTCAATGTAGGAGTACGCATGTGTTTTTTGGGATCCCTACAGCAAAGAGCTGGTTGATACGCTCGAAAACATACAGAATAGGGCAGTGCGATCCGTATTAGGAATTGGCACTGTCAACCTAGGATGAGGAAAGTAAAAGTAAACTTAAATGGTAAGACCGGAAAGATCATAGACTAAACCTGAGGTTGAAATTTTTTCGTGATATCTATCATTCTAAAACTGGAATAGAAGGGGAGAAGTATAACCAAGCGCCATTCTACATATCCCAAAGTGGGATCGGTAGCTTGAAGAAAATTATTAACTTTCCTTTAAGGTTCACTATGGGAGTCGGAGCGCGAGGTCTCGCCGCCGCAAGTAGCATACCCGACTCGACCTTCCGCACACTCGTCACCCTCCAAGCGCAACCCAACACCAACCTCATCGTGGCTGGTACTTCCGACCCCCACCTGGCCGACCGACTCTCCAGAATAACCGAACTACCTCTCCGCCAGACCACCTACGCTGTCACCGCCTACATGAAGCCCCCGCCAGGCACTGCACGTGGCGTAATTCATGGAGTCCCTGAGGGTCTCACTCAGGAGCAACTTATAGAACTCACGGCTACGAACCGCCCGTACCTCATCCATGCCCGCATTATGGGCAAAACCAGGTCCGCTCTCCTCACCTCCGCCGGAACCCGCATTCCTTACTACATTAAGTTTGACTGCGAAATGATCCGCTGCCGACCATACCGCCGAGCCCTCCAAACCTGCTCATGTTGCGGCGATATCGGGCACCGCCAAGATGTCTGCCCGCATCCCGACAAGCCACGGTGCCACAACTGCGGCACTCCAGATCCGACACCGCAACACACCTGCACTCCTCGCTGCAAGCTGTGCGACGGACCCCACCCAACGGCCCACCGCGACTGCCCCAAGCGCTACCGACCCACTCCTCCACCATCTAAGCAGCGTCCGCTTGACTTGACCAAGACCTCCAGCCGACCGAGCACCGATGCCCACGAATTCCCGCCGCTCCCACCACCGCAGGCATCGCTCAACCAACACCCTACCGGGCCTCCCCTACCACAGGTGAGCTGGTCAGCTAAATTACTCGCGCCTCCCACTGCTCCTACACCACCACCCCCTAACCCGTCTCACCCCTCTTCCTCCCCCGACCCACTCACCGCCGCCCTCGAAAAATTCCAACAACACTTCCAAAAACAACTTGACGAACTTAAAAAACAAGTTGACACCCTCATGCGACTCCCCCCTCCTCAGCCCATCCCTCCCCCCCTCTCCGAGGACCGCATCATCGAACGTGTAACTGAAATTGTCGGTGCACGCATGGCCGCCCAAATTGAAGATGCCATAGCAAAAGTTTTAAACGCCCAAGCCCAAAGCCATGCTCCTCTCGTCAAGAGCTTCCAACTTCTCACAGAACGCCAAGCCAAATTCGAACTCGCCCTCCAACGCAACCCGGACAGCCTCTCCCTTTCCACTGATAGTCCCCCCAAGAAACCCAAGCACCACCCGTATCATGCCTAACATCCCCATTGACACCATAACTGCCTATCAATGGAACTGCCGCTCGTTCAACAGCAAACGTCATCAACTCTCCCTCTTCACCCAAAACGACCCCCCCGATGCCATCGCCCTGCAGGAAACCAACACCTCCACCCCCCGCCTATCACAATACAACGCCTTCACGCAAGATCCCCAATCACGCACGGCCATCCTCGTTCATAACTCCCACCCGGCACAACCGCACCGCCTCAGCCAAACCATCCCCCACACCTTCGTCGAAATCATCTCGACTCGCCCCACACGCCCGAGCGTATACATCCTCAACATCTACAGCCCCCCCAACGACCACCTCAAGACCATAGAACCCCTCTTTCAAGAAGCGGTACAGATAGCTGGATCCCACCCCCTTCTTGTCCTTGGTGACTTCAATGCCCCTCACGTGACTTGGGGCTACCGCTACGCCTCGAAGAAGGGTACCGCGCTGCTCCGGGCCTGCCAAAACCATCACTTCGTCCTCCAAAACGACCTAACCGTCCCGACTAGAACCGGCAATAGCGTTAGCCGTGACACCATACCCGATCTGACCTTCACCAGACACTGCCCCACAGCCCAGTGGCACCGGCTTGACGAAAACCTCGGCAGCGATCACTACCTCATAACCCTCCGCGTACCCTTCGTTCACAAACCCCTCCGCAGAGGCACCGCACGCCTCACGAACTGGCCCAACTTTCGCAAGGATCCCACCTCCTTACCACCCATTGGCGACAACCTGGACGACTGGGCACAGGCCCTAGAGCAGAGGGTTTGCGCCTACACTCAATCTATAGCCCTCACAGACGCAACGCCGGTGGCTGATCCACACCTCCTCCACATGTGGGATGCCCGTCGGGGCCTTTCTAAAAGATGGAAGCGCCAGCGCCACAACCACACCCTCAGAAAACGTATAGCCCGCCTGAACCAAGAGATCCAAACGTACTCCAGCCAGCTTCACAATCAAAACTGGCGGCACTTCTGCACCCGCCTGCAAGGTACCCTCCACACCCGCAAGACCTGGCACCTCCTCCGCTCCCTCCTGGACAACCACTCTACTCAACGTCAATCAATGCATCGCATCCATCAACTCATCCGCAACCATTCGCAACCCCCTCGCGAGCTTCTCCGCACCATCAGGCAGCATCTCTTTGGTGATCCGGTCACTCATCCCCCTGCCCCGAACCTTCAATACACCGGACCCCCCAACGCCGACATGGACCTCCTCTTCACCATGACCGAACTCCACGCCATTCTTGCCCGCCTCACCCGCAACACCACCCCGGGCAGAGACCACATCACCTATAGAACTATCCGCAACCTCCCGGGCGACACCCTTGAAGACCTCCTCACCTATTACAACAGCAACTGGGAAGCCGGCACGTACCCCTCACAGTGGCGTCACTCAGACATCACCCTTATCCCCAAGCCCAACAAACCTGTCTCCGCCACCACCCTCCGACCCATCGCCCTCACCTCGTGCCTCGGCAAGATCTATGAACACCTAGTTCACCAGCGCCTCTCCACCTACCTCGAAGACCGTAATCTGTACCCCCTTACCATGTTCGGTTTCCGCCAACATCTCTCCACCCAAGACGTCCTTATACAAATAAAAGAACAGCTCCTCGACCACCTCAGCCGTGACACCCCCAAAGCACTCCTCACCCTCGATGCCAAAGGGGCCTTTGACAACGTTACGCACAAAGCCATCCTCGATAACCTCAATCACACCGGTTGCGGCCACCGCGCCTACCAATTCGTCTCCGCGTTCCTGCGGGACCGCACTGCCACCCTCCGGCTCGGCCCTCTCCAATCCCCTACCTTTCACACCCCTGCCAAAGGCACACCGCAAGGCTCCGTTATTTCCCCCTTACTCTTTAACATCGCCCTCCTCCGCCTCCCCAGTCTCCTGAATGCCATCCCCGGTATCTACCATGCGCTTTATGCCGATGACCTAACTATATGGACTACCAGTGGCTCCAGCGGCGCGCAACAAGACGCCCTCCAGCAAGCCATCGACACCACTGTCGCCTACCTCCACCCCAGAGGCCTAACGGTCGAACCAAGCAAGTCTGCCCTCCTCGTTCTCCGAGCCCGCACCCGCGGCCGCCCCCCACAACCCACCCCGGACCCACAAGTGACCATCCACGGCTCTCCCATTCCCCAAGTCACCTCCCTTCGGGTACTCGGAGTTCCTTTTCACTACGACGGCTCCGGCGCAAATCTTCTCCCACAGCTCCACAAAACAATCACCCAACTTACACACCTCATTCGGCGCATCCGCGGCTCCACCTACGGCCTCAAAGAATCCGACACCTGCGAACTCGTTCAAGCCCTCCTCATCAGTCGCCTTACATACAGCTGCCCTTTCGTCAACCTCAAGACACAGGAAGCTAGCAAGCTGGACGCTCT
The DNA here is from genome assembly GCF_048455015.1 of Haemaphysalis longicornis. Lineage (NCBI taxonomy): Eukaryota > Metazoa > Arthropoda > Arachnida > Ixodida > Ixodidae > Haemaphysalis > Haemaphysalis longicornis. Next base: position 120,388,274 of record NW_027526385.1, on the reverse strand, counting down.
GATCCGCAAGACCTACAAAGCAGCCTTAGGCCTCCCTACCTACACTTCCAACACACGCCTCCTCCAGCTTGGCCTACACAACACCCTCACAGAAATCTTGGAAGCCCAACGCACTTCCCACCTGCACCGACTCTCCCTCACACCAGCTGGTCGACGGGTACTTCAGGTCATCGGACGCACGGCCCCTGCCACCCCACACGCGCCCCAACGTATCCCCCTCTCCATTCGTCAACGCATCCACGTCCCTCCCGTCCCCAAGCATATGCACCCCATCTACAACCAAGGCCGCCGCAACGCCCGCGTCCGATTCCTCGAAAAACGCTACGGCTCGGATCCCAACACCCGCTATACCGACATCGCACAGTCCTCAACCCGCCACAGCACCACCATCGCAGTCCTTAACAACGAGGGCCGCCTCCCCACCGCGGCCTCCTACCGCCACATCCCCACGCTCACCGCCGAGTCCCTCGCCATCGCTCACGCTGCCCTGACCCACTGCCACCAACCCTATCTGACCATAATAACCGACTCGCAGCAAGCGTGCCGCCTCTACCAAGCTGGCCTCGCCCCGCCAGCAGCCATTCACCTCCTTCAACGCCTCCCTGAAGACATTGACCTCTCCATTGTCTGGACCCCCGGCCACTCCGGCCTGGCAGGGAATGAGGCGGCCCACGCCGCAGCCCGCGCACTTATTACCCGGGCACTTCCCTCGCCTAGCCTCGACCAAATAACTCCCCCACCCCCAGACCCAGCAGCCCTGACACCTCTCGACCCCACGTACAACTCCATCCTCTCCCACCACACAAACTCCCGACGGCGATACCCGCCCCCCCACCCTTCCCTCACCGCCCAACAGGCCTACATCCTCCGCCGACTACAGACCGAAACGTACTTTAACCACATCATTCTATCCCACATTTCCCCTTCTCTCTTTCAACCTGACTGCCCCCATTGTCACATCCATCTCAACACCTACCACCTCGTCTTCTCCTGCCCCCAACACCCACATCCCCACCCCTCCCCTTCCCCTGAGCAGTGGGAGTCCGAGCTGACCAGCTCCGCACCGGAGCGCCAAGTCGCCCTGGTGCGGCGCGCACTGGAGGCAGCCCGGACAAGAGGCCTCCTGGACTTAGGTGGCTAACCACGCCCTTATACCCCTTCCCTTCAAGCTCAATAAACGTTTTGCCATCCATCCATTCCTTTAAGGTGACGCTTTGCGCGATTCATTTTATTTTAGATCAAGATGAGAGTGTAATTATCTTCCACGTATGATTTTATCCACTGTTTATAATGACGATCAAATAAATAAATAAATAAATAACGAAACAAATCGATAAATAAACAAATAAATAAATAAATAAATAAATAAATAAATAAACTTGCGGATCCGCAAGTTCGCCTCCGACGGGTTGTGAACCCTATGCATTCAAACTTGACCAATGAAATATTTATTGTTTTATTCGTGTCAGTATGCAAGGTTTGCTGTATGATTACTACACTTGATAAGTTATTTGTTTGAAAGAAAATATGAAACTCTTGTCTTACGCCTTTCCTTGCGGGAACACAGAGGGATACAACTGCAGCCATCTGAAGAAGGGCGTCACTCGCAACACGTCTAGACTTTTCCTAACGTTGTACGACTTTAGAGGAAAATTAACTTCTTTTGGACTATTAAGGAGTGTGCACGTAACTCATGAAAACAACATAAAAAATATATTGAGACTGAAAGTACTTCTTTGATCTCTTCTAGGATCAGCCCTGTGAAAGATCATCAGAAAAGTTGAACGAGTAGAAAATTTCTTTGCAAGAAAAATTGGCAAATACTGGACGTACTTTTTTGTGAAGTAAATTATATTGAATGCTGCTGAGTGTTTTGTGGAGTACTGAACCGCTTCGCAAAGGCATTCGCAATGGTTTTATATACAAAAAAAAAACTGGTCAAGCAGCTGTTGTAAACATAGTTGATTTAGTCAGAGAATGGAAGAATTGTCTTAAGAGAAATTGCGTAAGAGCGGCACTTTCATTTTTGTGAAATTCAACCCACTAAAGTATGCGCCTTCCGCTCCCCCCCACCCCCCCCTCCCCTATCCTTCCTTGTTTATTACAGGTAAGCCACCCCACAGCAGATATCAGTACCTGAACAAAAAATCTATTCCAGCTGTGCAAAGAAATGAATATTTGCTGTATTCGACAGTAACAGAGGCACAGCAATTAAATGAACGACCATTTGTGAGCACTGTTGAATAAATTAATTTTGGTGTAAACTGACGCTGATAATTAAGCCAGGCTGCGCTGAAGGCTGGACGGCTGGTGGTTGCGCGCGGGCTCACTTTGACGTGGGTGCAGTGGCCCCAAAATGGTGGGTTTGTGCTGCTGAACAGCGCGATTGAGTCATCTGCTTGCGCTGCATGCAGTCGACGTCCTCCGGCCTCAGTACAGTTAGCGTACGGTGGCTGAACTACAATGCCCGTACCACGGCCGAATTTCTGGCAGCTTTAGTCCGGCTGGATTCCGACGACCGCATCTCGGCTGTCCTCCGGTGGCCGTACTTCGGCCGCACACGGGTGGCTTTGGGATGGCCGGAGACCTACGGCTGGAATCTGGCCGTATGAACGTAAGCCGGTCGACTGGCCGACGGACACTGACCGTTGGACAGTGATGGGAGTACGGCCATATACGGCCAAAAGACCCACATTTGAACACGGGCCGAACATGGTTGCCGGAGAAAGGCCGGGCAGAAAATCACCGGCCGAAGTACACCGCCTTGAGTAAGGCCGAACAGTCCTGTACTGCCTGGGATGGCGTGATGGGCAGAGAAACTGATGTACTTGGTCTTCAGCTCAATATTAGCACTGTTTCCGGCCAGAAATGTCTTCGCAAAAATAACGTCACGGAAGCGATCGGAGGGGCCGACAAACACGGCAGGGTGTGTGAAGCAAGTTTTTGTGACGCGCGAGGTGAATGCTCTCCTTAGGGCTAGGAGATGGCCTCCTGTTTTGCGTACCTGCGGAGTCTTTCAAAATGTACCTATTTTAAGTTCGTAACGAGTCATGCGCTTATCGCTCAATAGTCTCCTGAAGAGTCTATCAGTGTAAGTACATCACTGCCGTCAATCTATATCTCTATATTGGACATCGTTGTCCTCGAGGTACGGGTGCGACATGGTTACTGCCAAGGCCTAAGCCCGGTGACGTTCTAGGGCCGGCTTCGCCAGGTCAGATTTGCTTCGAAACGTGAGGCTGCTGTGACGTGATGGGGTAAAACCGGGGGTGCCGGGCTCTTGGCAAGTCCTTGGAATTGATCTTGGACGTATTGTTGGGTTCTTGTATGATGTGATCTTTTTCGCGGGGCCGCTACTTCGTCTCCTGTGGCTGCTACTTTTCGTTTACGCTACGTGGGATGGAAAACTTCTCATTTACTATGTCAGCGGCACTTCAGCGGGTGGGCGGTCCGTTGTGATCGGACGACGGCTGCAGTTTAAAACACGTATGCACGTGGTTAGTGTGGGACAGGTATTCATCATTGTAACTGGTACCCCAGCTGGTAAATGCGGGTGGTGCGTCGAGGACGAAACCTCGCAGACGGCGTTGTTTCTATGGGAAGCGACTGTAGACGCGGTCCTCAACTGCGCAAGTGTAGCTCAGTAGATGTCCATCAGGTATTCGTCACGCAATACTCTTCCCGACACGGCCGTTGTTCCGACACGGTACCGGCTTAGACCATAGTACGTGCTTCTGGTGGCGTAGATGGCCCAAGTGGTTGTTGTGCTTCTACCGGAATAACCTCAATGCGGGGCGACGAGGGACTTCTGGTTGTGCCATCAAGAGAAGTTGACGCTGTTCCTAACGCACTACGGCGCTGGTAGTGTGTTAGGAATGCATAGTTTGTGCTGTTGCACCAAATGTGTCTACGCCCCAACGTTTGGATCGTGCTCAATGAGTCCATGTAAAGGCACACGATCATGGCAGCGTCTTAGCTTTAATCACCGGGAGTATTTTGGTCTTGGTACTATACAAGCACAATGTTTTTGCTGCTTTACTTCTCTCCCTAAATATTGTAGTTGCTTCTGTTCAGTTATTTTGGGGTCAGCACAGTGAATTGCGCTTATTTCCTGCACATAAAGGAGGATCCCACTGTGACATGTCCAGTCCTGGCTTGTTGCTTTCACAGTAGGGTTAATAACGATCTTAAAGAACCCGCTCCTAAATACAGTACTCTTGGACCGAGTGCTCTCCTGGCTCCAGAACCAATTCGGGCTGCCTTTTTTAAATGAAAGGGCACATGATGGTGGGTTTCTGATTACTCCCTCATGTTGAAAAGCAGGACACGCTCCAGGTTATCCCACCATCCTTCGAGGTCTGCACCAGGAGGTTCCTGGAACCATATAATGTTACAACGCAGCAACAAAAAAAACGACTTGAGGTGAGTAACACAGGACAAGCGCTGATGTCCACCAGATCTTTTGTTCCAGAAGTAATTCATGTTTATAAATAAGAATTCAAAGCAAGCCATCTTAAAGAACATCACGCGTGGTTAGCGCGGTTGAGTGTGGTTGCAATCTTGTACATTCATAGTTCGTGTTCTGGTACAATTGCTGACTGCGTATCAGGTTGACTGTTTTCGCCGTAAGTGCGTGTATGCGTACATATAGGTACGGCATTTTCCGCAATAAAAGTTCAGTTGAAGCTGAGCGCTCGCCCTCGGTACCTCTACTTTTTTATTGCTTGTTTGCTGCACTGCAGCAGTAAGGTAGAGTAACGACTTGCCCAATCCTGCACTCTGCCCAGAATGATTATCCGATGGCTGCTTCCAAGCCATACAAGACGAACTCTAATGTTTGGTCATCGTCGCAGGCTACACTTTCTTCGGCTCTAAGGACACCATATTTGAATAGCAGACCTTGCAATCAGTGGCTACCACTGGTCGGTATGGTTTGGCGCCTTCAGGGGTATCCAGAATCTTCAGCAGGCATTATGCTTGAATTGATCAGGCCTATTATAGCAAAATAGTGCTCCGAAAATAAACAGGAAGAAACCACAAGCGTTACAAACACAGACAGCAGGGTGATGCGCAGAGATGAGTGTAAAGGGATGAAAAACCCGGTGTTTGCTTTTGGGAAATTCGACTGTTCCCCTGTCCGCACTAGAAACACCCGTTTTGGTCCACACTATCACTGCGATAGAGGAGTGTCTAAGATAGTGACCGCAAAGCGTCAGCCTTTTTTTAATAAAGCAATACTGGCAGTGTGGCATAAAATAATAACGTATTCCGCGCTTCGCCTTAAGTGCGAGCTAAGAAATCCTGGAGTTGTCCGGCCTCGAAAGCAAAAGAAAAACTTCAAGAACGAAAACAGATGGTTTGCATGACTTTAGATTGTGTGAATACCAGACTTTTGCAAGGTCGATTTTTCAGCAGTGTCACAATCGAATGTTAGGTGTTGCCGGCCAAATAAGCAGTTGTGTTGGCATAAAGTCTGTCGTGGTACCTACAGCGGCATTGCTAAGTGTTGAGGTTAGTGCATTTTGCAATGTGCACCTGCTATGATTTTTGGGTTCTATTTTTTGTTTTTCGCTTGTTGTGACATACACTATAGAAAAGTCCTACGCACGCATCAAAGGGGAAGACAAGTAGGCGGGCTTTGTGAACACATGTGTTAAAGTATGGAACCAGAGAAGGCTACGATACTCATCAAAGCTGGCAAGAGGTGAAATGTTGACAGGTTTACGCCCGATACACCAGGATTTTCGATAGTGTGCCTCAAAGAAAACATTATTGAAAAGGACCATTTTTCACACCCTCCAGACGCGGCCGGAAGGATCTGCCTGATTGTCCAGATAGGAGGTACCAATATTTTGTGGCGATTCCTAGAACACCCGCCAAATAGGTACAATTAGCCGCAGCATCAAGTCGCCCTAACCCCGTAGCAACCACAACCTCCCTTCGGCCACAAGAAGCATAGCGCTCTACAAGCCCCTCTTGACTTTTTCGGTGAGTTGGAGAGCTGTGTCCGATTTGTATACGCTAATTAGTAGTACAGATTTAATATTTGTTTGAATACTGTAACATTTATAGCTTTGAGATTCCAGTAATAAGATTGTGCTCAGGCATCAACGAATGTTTCTTGTATCTCTGCATTCCAAAAACAGTAAGGCACATACACTTGTATAAAAACGCCTGTTTATTCTGATCAATCTTTTCTTTTGTTCTTCCCGCTTTTCAAAAGCTGTCTCTCGTGTAATATCTTTAGTTCTCAGAATAGTCCAAAAACAATACAAATATTTTCTTGCGCAGCGTAAGATTTTGTGGCTAACCGTCATCACTTCTTCTGAATTCTTCTTTGAATGGTTTAGGTAAACTTCTAATTTCCAGCGAGTAGTTTGAGGCAACGAGACGTCCACAACAGCCCTCTAAAACTAAAAACAACTAAACGACTCACACCCGATTAGTTCATTATGATACAGAACTCAAGACAACTTCTGGCGATTGCAGAAATCCTTTCATTGCTGGTTGCGAGAAAGATATGTTTTTAAGGAACTGTCTGCGTCGTGAATAGGAATGTAACGGGAATAAAATTCTGATCTTTATTGCGATGTAGCACGTTCTTCTGTTCGTTTTTGCGAACTTTGGTGGCGTTGCTTATCTTCAAACTTCTAGGTACTTTTTGGAAATTATTGGTGCGCTTGTTGGGGTGGCGTGAATGACAGGAACTGGCAGAGTCCCCCAGCGAATACTTTTCGCTTGGTCTACAATGATTTAAAGTGAATAGGAATTTATAAAACAGGCTCTCCTTTAAAATTCACCAGCACCGGCCAAACGCTGCGGCTGCTAATTTGCCAATTTTGCACGGTGCGCAATATCTTGACGTCTGAGACGTATGTTTTTATGCTCATATTTTTACGTGTGGTGCGCACGTACAACATAGTACAACTTCTACAAAAAAACATATGAAACTTTCAAAATGGTGTGTTTGCTCTTGTATTTTAAAACAATCAACTGTAAGCATGCACCCTTAGGAATTGCAAAATAACAACACAGCACAATATGTGGAGTCTAGGTTTGCGGCACAATACCACATATTGAGGTCAATCAACCCTCTTACTCATTAAATTACAAAGAAACAGTTTACGAGAAAATAGCGTTACTCCTCACTATGGCTAAAGTTGAATCCGATTATCTTCCAATCTGCCAAACAATTTCCATACTGTTGCGATTGCTTAAATTTTTGGCTAATTTGTCTGTTTCGTAAGTTTGCGATAGGTAATATAATCTGTGCGTTAACAATCTAAAGCACATCACTGCTCTCGGCGTCATTTCGGTTAGTGTCTTTATATACTGAGATATTGAAACTTGGAAGAACACTGCAGAGAAATGTATATAATAAACCCCAAAAAAGCCCAAATAAAGCTCCTATAGTTAAAAAAAAACCTCCTTAACTAGAACTGTAGACGCTTTTTGTTGATATTTGATAATAGGAACGTATTTCGCAGTAGCTAAGTTGACACGTCTTTCTATTAGAAATAAGAAAACACACAAATCTTTAGTCATGTAATAATATAATAATAGCAACAACGACGTTTATTCAATCTTTTTTACATTGTAATATCCAGCCTACAGAAGTCCGATTTGCTTGTCTGCGGGGCTGGCCAGCTTGAGCGATTACAAAGTGTCGAAAGGGAAACAACATGGTGAATAAACATCATTAAGCAAGAAAAAAAGAAGCAAAAACAAAACACAATGCTTTGCCTGATGCAAAACCATTTTAAAAGCATAAGGGCAAATATTTGTTTGTGCTGGTTCACAAACTGCAATTGAAATACAACGAGCATCATCACAGTTGAACATAGTCTAAAACTATTGATCAGTTAAGTAGCAGCTTCGCAAAACCATGCCTTCAAATATTTTTTGTCTGGAAGGGACGGTTAACGGTTGGGGGAGTCCATTTTATTAAAATAAAAAGGCATGTGTAACGACCTTTTTTTCTGTCCGTAGGTGGTCAGTACTCGAAGCAGCACGAAACGTTCAGTTTATGGAGGCGCCGTGTTCTTGTATTGTCGACTTTGCAAGAGCGGTAGAACTTTTTAGCACGACATAAAATATTAAGTTGTTTTTTTTTCACGTGTACAATATCATATTCGTTCATAACAATTTCCGTTCGGCCTCCGTAATGCCAAGTGCCGTATATATTGTCACGAAGACAAGGACGATGCAGTGGTGTTGAATGAGAAACACGTTTATTGGAGCGAACTTGTGCTCCCCTAACAACTCAAAAGAATACAGAGGCGGCGAAGCAGCGGTCAACAAAGTGACTTGCGCAGGCGAGTGACGTCGAATCGAATGCCCCGGCGTCCGCACTGCAGGCTTTTTATCTTTTGGCGCGCGTGGTTCTCGAAACGTCGATTCGCATCGAGAACATAGTAGATCCAAGAAGATTATTCTGGGCTGTTCACGTTAGATCGGAATGCTCTCCCTATCACAACAGATAACACATGCGGCACAGAAAGAAAGAATGGAACACGCGCTTCCCTTGGCGCAGAGATAACACAGACCGGCGCAGCCGGGCGGTAAAAGCAAAACACAAATAAACAAACCCAATGTATGGTTCGCGGCATTACCCCCCCCCTCTAAGAGTGCATCGACCCGATGCTAACATAAGCGACAGTCCGAACAAATGAAAATAAAAGTTCGTCATCGTCCGTAGAAAGGTTTTAAGCGAACCACGTGGACGACTTCAGGCCGCGTGCGTCGTCGTGATGTGCCGGAGTCACCATCGGGGATCACTTCGTAGGTAAGTTGGCCAACACGTCGTAGAATCTGGTAGGGTCCGAAATACCTTCGCAGGAGCTTCTCACTGAGTCCGCGTCGTCGGATGGGAGTCCAAACCCACACACGATCCCCTGGTTGGTACTCGGCGTCTCGGCGTCGGAGGTTGTAGCGGCCCGCATCCACCAGCTGCTGGTCCGTTATACGAACTCGAGCGAGCTGACGGGCCTCCTCCGCACGTTGAAGATATCCGTGGACGTCGGCGTTGAGGTCGTCGTCTTCTACGTGCGGAAGCATGGCGTCGAGCATCGTAGTCGGCCTTCTACCGTAGACAAGCTCGAACGGCGTCAGCTGTGTCGTCTCCTGGATAGCCGTGTTGTACGCAAACGTGACATACGGGAGCACTTCGTCCCAAGTCTTGTGTTCAACGTCAACGTACATTGACAGCATATCTGCGATTGTCTTGTTCAGACGTTCTGTTAGTCCGTTCGTTTGGGGGTGGTACGCCGTCGTTCTTCGGTGATCCGTGTTGCTGTAGCGTAATACTCCTTGCATCAGCTCCGCAGTAAATGCCGTTCCGCGGTCTGTGATTAGGACTTCCGGGGCTCCATGTCGCAGCACAACCTGGCTTATAAAGAACTTCGCCACTTCTTGTGCAGTCCCCCTCGGAAGAGCGGCGGTCTCTGCGTAGCGCGCCATGTAGTCTGTCGCTACGACAATCCACTTGTTCTGTGATCGTGACGTAGGGAACGGGCCTAAAAGGTCCATTCCAATCTGTTGAAATGGTCTCGATGGGACGGCGATCGGTTGCTGAAGTCCGGCGGGTCTTGTCGGCGGCGTTTTTCGTCGCTGGCAGTCACGGCAGCTCCGGACGTAGTGGGTGACGTCAGAGGTAAGGCCGGGCCAGTAGTACCTCGCCTTGATTTTTCCGATAGTGCGGGCTGTGCCCAGATGTCCGGAAGACGGGTCGTCGTGGCACGCTTCCAAAATTTCGTCACGAAGGTCCGCGGGGATGACGAGAAGGTAATTCGCTCTTGTTCCGGGGCTGAAATTCTTCTTCACAAGGACGGAGTTTCTCAGGCTGAATGCTGGTAAGCTGCGTTTGAAGGTCCTAGGAACGGCAACGTCGCATCCCTCGAGGTACTCGATTATGACGCGTAAGTCGGGGTCGGCACGCTGCTGGGCGGCTAGGTCGCTCTCCGTCACGATCCCGAAGAACGCGCTGTCTTCATCAGAGTCTTGTGGTGGTGGGTCGACGGGGGCGCGGGACAGGCAGTCGGCGTCGGAGTGTTTCCTGCCGGATTTATAAACGACTGTAACGTCGAACTCCTGCAGGCGCAAGCTCCACCGCCCAAGACGGCCAGAGGGGTCCTTCAAATTGGCGAGCCAACACAGCGCATGGTGGTCTGTTACAACTTTGAATGGCCTTCCATACACGTATGGGCGAAATTTTGAAATCGCCCATATAATAGCCAGGCACTCTTTCTCAGAGGCAGAATAGTTTTTCTCCTCCTTCGACAGACCACGGCTAGCATAGGCGATTACCCTTTCGCAGCCGCTTTGCTTTTGGACAAGGACGGCACCCAAGCCTATATCACTGGCGTCCGTATGCATTTCCGTTTCGGCATTTCCGTCGAAATGAGCGAGCACGGGCGGGCTTTGCAGGCGTTTTTGCAGCTCGCCGAATGCTTTTTCTTGGTCGTTTTCCCATCTGAAAGGTGTGCTATCTTTCGTCAAGCGCGTGAGTGGCTCTGCAATGCGTGCGAAGTTTGCGACGAAGCGCCGGTAGTATGCGCACAGCCCGAGAAATCTCCGCACGCCCTTCTTGTCTTTCGGCCTAGGGAAGTTCGCGATAGCTGAAGTTTTTGCCGGGTCAGGTAGGACTCCCGCGGCGTTGACGACGTGGCCCAAGAACTTGTGTTCCCCGTATGCGAAACGGCACTTTTCAGGCTTCAGCGTCAACCCCGACGTACGAATGGCCTCGAGTACAGACTCCAACCTTGCAAGGTGTTCGTCGAAAGTCCGGGCGAATACCACTACGTCGTCGAGGTATACGAGGCAGGTGTGCCACTTAAGGCCAGCTAGCACAGTGTCCATGACTCTTTGAAACGTCGCTGGTGCTGTGCACAGCCCAAACGGCATCACCTTGAACTCGTATAGGCCGTCTGGGGTTATAAATGCAGTCTTCTCTCGGTCTCTCTCGTCCACTTCAATTTGCCAGTAGCCGGTCTTCAGGTCCATCGATGAGAAGTACTTCGCGTGGCAGAGGTGGTCGAGGGCGTCGTCGATTCGGGGGAGGGGGTACACGTCCTTTTTCGTGATTTTGTTCAGTCGCCGGTAGTCAACGCAAAACCTTAATGTGCCGTCTTTTTTCTTTACGAGTACGACGGGCGCAGCCCAGGGGCTTTTCGATGGCTGTATAATGTCATCGCTCAGCATGTCGTCGACTTGAGTCCGGATGGCTTCCCGTTCGTGTGAAGAGACGCGGTACGGTGACTGTCGGGTAGGTCGGGCTCCATCTTCGGTTATTATTCGGTGCTTCGCTAGAGGGGTCTGACGTAGTTTTGCGCTCGACGAAAAACATTCGCTATAGCGACGCAGCAAAGCCAATAATTTTTTCCGTTGTTCTTGCGGTAGCGCCGGATTCACGTCGAATGGCTGCGGGAGCTTGAATGTTTCTACGGGTGTGCGTTCAAAGTCGGCGACTGCGATCACATCACTTGCTTCTTGCGTTTCTTCGAGGAACGCAATTGCAGCTCCCTTGTTTAAATGCTGGTACTCTTCGGTGAAATTAGTGACCAAAACGTGAGATTGGCGTTGCTTAAAGTGCGCAATGCCTCTTGCGACGGAGACACCGCGGTCGAGAAGCAACCTTCGATTACTCTCTACGATAGCGTCGATGTCAGAAGCAGCATCCTCACAGTAGACGGCGATCATCAAGCTTGCGCGGGGTGGCAGGGTGATGTGATCGTCGGCGATCCTGACAGCAGCACGGTGATCGGGGTTCGGCTGCGGCGTCGTGGAGTGATTGGAGGAAAATGTTATCGACTTGGTCTGCAGATCAATTATTGCGCCGTTGTCCGTCAAAAAGTCCATTCCGAGAATCACGTCGCGGGAGCAGTTAGGCAGAACGACGAACGCCGCAGGGTACGTTGTGCCGTCTATGGTGACGCGCGATGTGCACGTTCCACTTGGCGTCACGAGGTGGCCTCCTGCTGTACGTATGTGCGGACCGTCCCATCTGGTCATAACTTTCTTCAGTTTAGACGCAAATGGTCCGCTCATTACCGAATAGTCAGCTCCCGTGTCTACGAGGGCGACTACGTCAAAGCCGTCGATGGACACCTTGACGTCAGATGCAGTCGTCCTCGAGTTGCGGGTTCGTCGGGGCGTCGTATCTCTGCTTGTACGTGTTGATGGTCGGGCACTGTGCATCGTCGTTGTCGTCGTCTTCTCAACGGACGTCTTGGTCAGGTCGGGTACGCGTCGCGCCGTGTAGCTGTCGTCGTGTTCAGGAGTCTCGTTAGGGCTAGGTCGGGTCGTCGGGATGAGGCCATGTCGTGAATGATGGTCTTCAGCTAGTCGCTGCGTCGTTGGAGGGTTTTCATTTTTCCGCCGTTGTGCAACTTTACCTCCTGAAGTTGCTGCTTTTAGTTTCCCCGCGTGGGCTGGGGGACCTTCCACGTGAGAAGTCAGCAGTGCTGCGGCGGTTTGGTGACTGAGACGGGTAGGGCGACGGTGAACGGTTGAAGCGGGCTGGTCCTCGGTTGGTGTTGGAGAGGTATTCTTCGATCTCAGCAGGGCGCTGGCCGTATCGGGGGCGTGGGGCGTCGACGGAGAACCCTCGCAAACCGAGCCTCTTGTAGGGACAGCGACGGTAGATGTGGTCGGCCTCTCCGCAGTGGTAGCACAGCGGGCGATTATCGGGCGTTCGCCACACGTCGGTCTTCCTTGGCGTCTGGTATTGGTCTACAGGGCGTCGGGCGGGCGGCGTTGGACGGCGGTATGGCTCAGCCTCTTGACGACGGGTTGGAGCAGGGCGGGGTTGACGAACAGCCGAGGAGTAGGTCATGGCTTGTGGTTCGCGGGGTGCTTCCGACGGCGTAGAAGTTCCCAGTGCGTTTTGGACTTCTTCTCGGATTACGTCGGTCAGGGAAGCCACTTGAGGTTGCGGCGTCGTTGGAAAAAGCTTCCGAAGCTCCTCCCTGACCACTGCTCGGATGGTCTCTCGCAATGTATCGGAGCTTCCATTTGCAGCACCGATGGTCTCCGAGAACAGCGCGTTGACGGGGCGGTCGTACTGCCTGGTTCGAATTTCTAGCGTCTTCTCCATCGCGGCCGCCTCAGACGCGAATTCGGCCACTGTCTTCGGAGGGTTACGGACTAGACAAGCAAAAAGCTCTTGCTTCACTCCTCGCATTAGAAACCTGAGCTTCTTTTCCTCGGTCATTTCAGGGTCCGCACGACGAAAAAGTCGCTTCATCTCCTCAACGAAAATCACGACTCCTTCGTTGGGGTGCTGCGTTCTAGTTTCAAGCAAAAGCGCAGCTCGCTCTTTTCTCACCACGGTAGTGAAGGTCTTAAGGAACTCCCTCTTGAATTGAGTCCAGTCGGTCAAAGAGCTCTCATGGTTCTCGAACCAAGTTCGAGCAGCATCTTCTAAGTAAAAGAAGACATGCCGGAACGTTTCTTCATCGTCCCACCTGTTGAAGATGCGGACGCGCTCCAACTTCTCCAACCATTCTTCGGGGTCTTCAGCGGGGGCTCCCCGGAACGATGGCGGTTCTCGGGGCTGCTGCAGGATGATTGGCGACGTTGTTTCTTGCACCATGGTGTTGGTTGCAGCGTTCCTTCTCTTGGGCCCTTCTGGCAGAAGACCGAACTCGGGCGGTAAATCTTGCAGGCGGGGGCTGGCTCTTGTTGGACTGGCTTGGCGGCTTTTCGAGGTTGTAGTGGGCATGAAGGGTGCGTACCCCGCACCTCCACCAGATGTCACGAAGACAAGGACGATGCAGTGGTGTTGAATGAGAAACACGTTTATTGGAGCGAACTTGTGCTCCCCTAACAACTCAAAAGAATACAGAGGCGGCGAAGCAGCGGTCAACAAAGTGACTTGCACAGGCGAGTGACGTCGAATCGAATGCCCCGGCGTCCGCACTGCAGGCTTTTTATCTTTTGGCGCGCGTGGTTCTCGAAACGTCGATTCGCATCGAGAACATAGTAGATCCAAGAAGATTATTCTGGGCTGTTCACGTTAGATCGGAATGCTCTCCCTATCACAACAGATAACACATGCGGCACAGAAAGAAAGAATGGAACACGCGCTTCCCTTGGCGCAAAGATAACACAGACCGGCGCAGCCGGGCGGTAAAAGCAAAACACAAATAAACAAACCCAATGTATGGTTCGCGGCAATATTATTGTGCGGTATTTTGTTCCGAATGCTAAAAGGAGTGCTCAGTTTATAGGAAAATGCAAGGCCACAACTACTGATACCATATATAACGATAGATTCTCCTAGGCATTTATTCAACCTTCTTTTTACAGCGAGGCATCAAACGGAGCGAAGCGCATAGAAATGAAAACATACCGCTAGCTAGCGCTTTGCAAGCTGTTCTGTATGAAAACTCCGAGATACCTTTTCACCGAATTCCAAACATTAATACCTAACGTCATGAAAAAGCTTGACTGCAATGCAGTAGCAATGATTACAGGCACTATTGTGTCAAATTACAGGTGTTCTCATGACGAAGGTTCGGTAAATGCTATGGAAACGTATGAAATTGGTTTAGGAATTATTTAGACAAATAGACACCAATTTAGACACAAATTTTCTATACCAACGCACTGGACACGATTCGGCTTATAGCCCAAGATAAATCTTGGGTAAGGGCCTTTAAACTCGATAGTGGCAATTTTTTTCAAGGAACAGCTTATGGTCGATCGTGTCAAAAGTTTTGTGGAGGTCTAAAACGAGCGCAATGACGAGGTTGTTTTTGTCCGTCTGACTGCACAAACAGTTCTTGAAATCCTCCAGTAAGCTGCTTTTGTTAAGTCTACTTCGGAATCCATAGTGGGTTGCACTTGATTAGGTTATGCGTTTCGCAAAATGGTGTGATACTTTCTGGTTGAATCTTCTCCATAAATCCTATTATTAACGACTGAATTGCCATTGGCGTATAGTTCTTGGGGTCTTTCCTCGATTCTTTTTTAGGAAGAGGCCTCACAACGCTGATTTTTATGTCTTTCGGATCATGCCGGTGTTTAGGGTGTAATGTATAATATAAAATAATAAGCTTTTCAGGTGACTGAAGTTAATTATTAAATCTTGCACCCCGAATATGCCATGACCAGGTGAATAAATGACATTGTACGCATTGTTTGCCATAAATTGAGTTCGCTAAAATCTGGCATGTAGGATAGAAATACGCATGACGAGCTGTTCTGCAAAGAATCTGTTATTGCAGGTTTATTTTTAATTGATTAAGTGCGCATATGAAATAGACAATAAAGGAATTAGCGATTCATAACAACCAATAGACCGAAAAGAATCTCCAAGATTTTTACCGAGCTTTTTCTTTGGATGTCTGCCAGATATAATAGTTACGAGGTCTCAAGTGTGTTTCTTCGGCAGCTGGGAAATTGACTACTGATACCGACTCTTCGATAGCCGGATATTTGCAGTTATTTACTCCTAATCATGATGCATCGCTACTTGAGATGTTCATCACTGGGGTTAGCAGGACACTTTTTTAAACCTATTTTTTATAAGACACAACTCCATTACCGCACAATCTATCCAAGGAGGGGCAGGGTTTCTTTGATTCAGGAACACTTTCCTTTGAAAACACTCCTATACCTGCTAAAAAGTTTCATTCAGTACTTCATAGGCCTTTGTATGCTCGAAGCAAGTTATAGAGTCTAAGACGAAGCGCCGTATTTCTCTGGGACCATTGGAGGCAGTTAGAATGCGTTTTTCTTGCTTAATCACAGGAGTTGCTTAGCTTAATTGTTTTCGACGTTCACTTTAATAACGTATCGGAACTTCTTATGCTTCGGCAACCATGTGAAAATGTAAGCTATGCACGTCTACGTTAATTTGCTACCGAGAATTTCTTCCCTTATGTAATCAGGTATAACAATCTCCAGACTATGGCTTGCTAAGGGTGAGATAATAATTAGCTGGTACGGTAGATTAACTGTATATATCGATGCTGAAGTGCCAGGCCAATAAAACCCTGTCTTCGCTTGCATGTTTTTTCAAGAGGCTTGAGAGCTCTTCTAGAAATAATGTAACATTGATACTCGGAGGACTGCACACGGCATAAACCACAATTTCCTGGTTGCATTTACTAATGGGCACTGCAATGACTCCTTATATCCAGTATAGTGCCTAGAATATAATATTCTATGCGCTACATTTTCCGTGACTGCAATGATTTCTTCCAATGACACTGCACTGACTTCTTGCCATGTGGAATTGCAAATCGCTGGAATTTTTAAATGAACGGTACTTCTGTCCCCAATAAAAAACCGTTCCGTGCTGTGCAGGATGCTCATGAAAATGTGTGTTCCTTCTTGGTATTTTGAAATGCAACCTTGGCCTTTTTTCGAATGTATTTATTTCCACTGTAATAAGAATATATTGCACTCGGATCATCAAATTTTCAGCCCCATTGGTGACGGACTACTGGGGCGGGTCTAACTGTGCAATAAAGCTAGGACTTTGTACAGAAACCGATACAGTTTTGTGATTTAAATGTTTTATTGGACCTATTTGCTGCGCAAAGCTAAACTGTGAGCTGAAATTACAATAATTTCATAAGCTATTCATGACCTAATAGTGATTTTGTCGAGAACGAAGCTGCTCAAGACTACTTGAACGGCCCTAGGTTTTATTAACAGAGGAATTAGCAGGGTCGAAGGGGAAGAATGACAATATTAGCCAAAACTTCTTCATTGAAAGAATACAAAATTGAAAGAAAAGACTCATGAAATAAATTGTCACTAGATTCGCACAGCTCGAAATGCTGGGCATCGAGTTCGCTTTCCAAGGCATAGACTCGAATAAAAGTGCCAACTGGGTCAACATATTCAAAGCAGAAAACTAAGTGTTTGGAGCAATAAAACAGAAAGAAACTGATGTGCATGAAAGTTCAATTTACATGCACCATCAGAAATGAATGGGACGCCTGTAATACCACTAGAAAATTCAAAGACAACCGGATTGTTGCGTGGTTTAAGGATAAAAGATAAAAATACACAACCACGAAAGACGGACTTTGGTTCTCGCGCCAAAGAAACTACTTTCCTACCGTTGCGCAAAATATAAAATCGAAAACAACGGTCCACATTTGTTGGGTTATGTAAGGACAGAAAGTAGGTGCGTGTTGCTGGTAACGATGTGACGTCTATACGTCTAAAGACAAGTTTGATGTACAAAAGTGGGATATGTAAAGCTTATCGTTTATTGTCTTACTTTCAACTCGGGAAAGGTACGTGACTACAGTTTGTAACCAACTGTTGCGACCGTTACCAACCACTGTGTCCGAGAACCATGCGTTTATACGATGATTGTGTCTCCATTAGGGAACAGACAACTGTTACTGAGTTATGGCGTTGGCATGTACAGTAGTAATCTGCAGTCTCCTAATTGGTGAGTACTACAATAATTTCGCATAATCATCCTTGTCACTCGTGAATCAAGAAAAACTGCGCCCTTGTACTACAGTTACTCTTTAAATACTGACAACAAATGTGATCTGCTCTTAAGGTTATGTTAGGTATCACCGTAAAAAACTATTCAGCTCCAAAAAAGTAATCACTGTAAAAAACTATTTTTCGGTATGTAACAAGAGTTTTTTATTACGCAAATTTGTGCTCACAAATTTGGATCGTGAATACTGTACAGACTTCAAAAATAGATACAAACTGTGTATGATTAGCCTGATGTTGTTCTATAGTTGTGTATAAAGTTTGAATTACAATTTCTAAGCCATTTCCGTTTTGTAACAAACTGCAATTTGTGTGTTTGTGCTGCCTGGGACTAGGGGCCTAGTCAGGGGACTTTAAATGTTGCCTTTTCCCATAGCCCCAGGCCAACCTGCTTTAGTTGCCGAAATAAAAATTCAATTCAATTCAAATAAGTTCGGGTTTCTCGTTTTCGTAACCAAACCTCAATTCCAACAAAAGTGATCATCCCTGAGCTCCACTGAATCAATTTCCTAGCGGTGCTGCAAAACCACAATGAAATTCGAGTTGCTACACAATTGAAAAAAACCACTTTCAGATGAAATTTGACGATATTACATCTACGATTTGTGTTATATTTGTGTTACAATTGTGTTACCACAAGCGCGTGAGAGCCAGAACAATTGCAAAATACAATATTTTTGGAATTTTCACACAGCCTTATATAAGAGAAATAGGGTGCAATTTTTATGTATTCCACCTCGAGTTGTCACGAATGAGTCATAGTTTTTATTGTAAATATTTCAGGTTAGCGATTCACAACATATACTGCAAAATTGATGAAAAAACTGTGCACATTACGATTTCCTCTTTGGGAAACAAATATATGGCTTTTGTGGAATTTGGTATGGACGTGTTAGGGAGCTTATATTTCAACCGCCGCATGATGCGTTTTGAGATGGTTGTACAAGAAGACAGTATATGCACGGCAAACACTCTGCTCCAGATCTAGCCTTAGCGACGTTGCAACAGACGTAGATAATTTTGGTAAAGTAACCGTGTTGCAGCTTCACCGGTTCAGTCTCTCGGCCAAGCTTTCTCCTGCTACCACAGTTCCTTTGTCAGGCTGGCGACAGAACAACACAGAAAACACAACCGCAACACCGGCAAGTGCGGAGGCTAATTCAGACTTGAACTTTTCGAGGCGCCCAGTTGCGATAAAAATACACAAGGTAGGAACTACCATAAGTTATTTTAGTCTATATGTACCTAAGCCAAGCACGCAAATATAAAATTCTGACATTTTGCCTAATGTAAAATGTTAGACAAAAAAGAATGCAGTCATATAGGGGTGAAACCTGAATCCGGAAAAACAAAGTAACCAAGAAAAATGAGTTGTCTAGAGGCCATTTCTTTCTTATGGGCTGGGACTTACCAATCGGCATCGTCATTGCGTTTCCACTTTGTGTACCGCTATTCAAACCTATGCTGCTGCTGACCGTCACCACAGCGTATGATACGAGTGTTCTTTGAGGATATCGTGTGCACCCGCGTAACAGCACAGTGCTCAGTATCTAGTCTAAACTTCGAGCCTATGAGGTAAAATCGTAGTTTTTGTACCGCTCAAACGAGACACGCCAACTTTTTTTCAGAGGCGTAGTGCGTGTTCTCGCGAGTCGCTACCTTACGCCTTGCTTGCAACATTGGGTTTTCCGTATTGTCGGCAGCTTTCTGATACAAAAGAGCACACATTGCTCCATCACTAACATCAGACTAGAGTACGCAGAGCTTTGAGTAGCCTGGTGAACAAATGTAGCGCAGCAGAACACAAGGGACGAAAGAATACACACGGACGAGCGCTCGTCCGTGTGAATACTTTCGTCCCTTGTGTTCTGCTGCGCTACATTTGTTCACTATGAATTACCAACTAGCCCAGTATATAGCTTTAATTGGTTTGAGTAGCCTGGCGAGTTCAGTACCGGGTGGGTAAGTCGCGAATGTTTCAGGGCAGCGAAAGCCTGCTCCCTTATCTCCGCCCCACTCGAATATTAAGAGTTTCGTCTTCCGAAGCGTGTCGGTAAAAAGGCTGGCCAGCTAAGAGTGCCTCGGAATTTATATGATCGTAACCTGCCAATCAGATGAACTGCCTGCTGTTCGTCTTTGTTCGAGGCTACATAAAGAGTCGGAATGCCGCTACGTTAACCTCAGATGCCCGGCGATGACCCCGACCTCTCGCATGGCCAAGGTAGATTCTTTCCACGCGTGCCACTTGACATTTGGGTGCCTTGATGTTTAGCCACGGTTATTACAAACTGGACAGCGCGGACCCGAGTTGCACCAGATGCTCTGGATACAAGGCGAAATATACAGCAACGGCGCCTAAATAGGAAAAAGCAAAGTCGCCAAACCCCTTAATACTTTGTACCTGAGGCTTGAAAAGCACTATGGTGCGTTTCAGCTCCAAACTCAAAATCTTTGGGCCATACGTTTCTATTGGGGAAATAAAAATCAAGTATGGCCTACCATTCTTCCTTAGTGGAAACTGTTAATGGCGTTGCACCTACTCAAAAGCGAAAGTTTCGATAGCGCTACGTACATACTCGATACGTTCTGCTATATTCCGCGTGTGAGAAGCTTGGTCTCCGGTATTTAGATGTTTGCGTTTTCTTGCAAATAAATTCATCTAGCGCTACGTACATACTCGATACGTTCTGTTATCTTCCGCGTGTGAGAGGCTTGGTCTCCGGTATTTCGATGTTTGCGTTTTCTTGCAAAAAAATTCATCTAGGATCAGGGGTGAAATATATTACCTGTCGCGGGCCTCCATCATATCAAGGGACAATTTTTTGATTTCAGCCTCCAAAATATCGCGATTCGTCGTGACGCTCGATAAGTTTTGAACGTACTCACTGGGGAGACGTAAGATCAATGTCATACGTTATGAATGAAGATCTACCAGGTTTATCTAAAAACCGGTTCGCGCACTTTGATTATAGCCCCGGCCACTCGTAATTGCTCCGCCTCCAGCCGCGCCCTCGTCACCAGCTCATTGATGACTCTGCTCGAGCTGTCATCGGTAATCGACCACGATTGAGGAATCGTTGGGGGAATCTCCTCGGGCATGTTAAACAGTATTTGCTCTACCGCTTCTAGCTGTCTCTAGTGATTAGTAGGCTCCTGTGGTACACCTGCTGCAGCCTCGGCTCGCCAGGAACGTTCATGGCGTCGGTGGTATTGGATAACTTCAAGACTTTTTATTAAGCCTTCCACATGAACACCCAGACTGGCGTTTACACGGCCGCCACATCATAACTTGATCGCCAACCTGAAACTGACGTGCCCTGACCAGTAGCGGTCCCAGAGATTGGTTTGGGGGGGAGCGATTTTTTTTTGGAGGGGGCGAATAAAGAACTGCTACCCTCCTTGCTCAAATTCTGCGGAGGAGGTGATAACCATGCAGGCGTGTGCGCGTATGCAGTGGAACCCGCTTGCGCACAAATCACTTAGCAACACAGTGGTTCCTGGCGCCCCTTAGGTGCTGTAACGGCTGGCTCGAGCCAGAATTTCTGGCGGTCGCGACATGTTTGCGGCCTCGCACAAGTGGGATTTAACCTCGCGCAAGTGAAATGCTTGAAAAAAAAGAAGAAGCTGAGGACCTCTTTAGGGGGAGGTGTGGTCGCCCCTTCGGCCCCCCCTTTGGACCGCCACTGGCCCTGACCCTTCCTTTGTCGTAGTAGAGTTTAGATTTTTTAACAACCGCGCTGTTTAGCAAATCGTAATTGTTCGTGTCCGCAGTTTCAAATACCAAGAATATGCTCGGCATCAGCACATGAGCGCTGGCCTTGCGGCGACCACTCTCGCCAGTTAATAAAACCGACAAAATGCCTAGCCCTCATGTGTGCGTGCCTCGCGGCGACCGCCAATCGTCCCCTGTGGACGTTTGACAAGCCAAGCATATCCACTTAGGCAGATTGACCCAGATTGGCCAAAAAAACTCCAGCGTTCGCCGTAATCGTTGTATCGGTGCGATAAGATAGACGCGAATGCTGGCCTTACGTTCGCTAGGCAGAAGCCGTGCCCTATCTGCTTTTCCACTTTACCCCCAAACTCATGCTATGTAAGCTACACCTAAATAAACCTACGTGTATTGCGTTCCGGAATGCTGCTTTTCAATAACTGGGTCGTCGTCGATACATGAAACATGGTACATGATACATGATGTCAGAAGCGACTAGGAGACAAAATGGAACTTTCGAAGCCACCATACCGACTGTGTACGACTGGCGACATAAATAAGAAGCGGAAGCTTTTCAAGCAGAAACTGGAACTATACCTCACGGTGGTGCAGCTGCATGACAAGCCACTATCAGATGCTGTAAAAACGGCGAAGCTGATGAGCCTTGCTGGTGGGGAGGCCAACGAAATCTACAACTTTGAATTCCAAGAAAGTGAGAACAATCCAGATTGCGCTACCGTCGTGAAGGAGTTTCATGAATACTGTGATGTTTAGAGAAATGAAGTATACGAGCGCACATCTTCAGGAAAAGGACACAGTGGTAGCGCCCTGGGATTTTGAGCGAAATGAAGTGTACGAGCGCTACATCTTCAGGAAGAGACCACAGTGGTAGCTCCCGAACTAAACTCTGCCACTGGGTGTTGCCAATTTGTGGGAGATGACTTTACAATAAATGCAATAAACGTACATACCAATGTCCCGACAGGTCTTTACTTCAGATTAAGCAACAACGGTTAGAGGGGAAGAAGGGCAACAACTGACATTTCAAGCGGAGGAAAGACACGTGTAAGTTTTCGATAAATTTCATTGATCCTGAACAACGATGGTGTAAGACGTTTACATTACACAGGGCACTGACCTCGCACTGAAGACCACAAACCTCGAGTAGGCTTTTCAGAACCATCACGATCGCGAGGTCAGAAGTCCTTTACATCACACACACGCTCACACACACACACACACACACACACATACACACACACACACACACACACACACACACACACACACACACACACACACACACACACACACACACACACACATATATATATATATATATACACACACACATTAGTGTTACGTGGTGGCAGGACAAAGGACGTGAAAAATGAGATGGGCGAACAGTGTATTCTCATGATATACAGGATGTCGGCCATAAGATCGAAGCCGCGCTGGCTATGCGCCTGTTCTACTTCTTCCTTGTTATCATGCTCATCACCGTCTTCTAACATTATCCCACTAGCTGGTCTGCTGACCGATGGAACTTGATGAGCCCTTGTAACCTTCAGTCTTGGGGGCGAGAGTGCAGAGACACGGGGAGTTCCTCAGAGGATCCCTTGTATCCCGAAAGATGGTTTTGTGGAGCAACTATGACTCTCTTGGCTAGGGGAAGGAGCGAGCCCCTGTAATCCAGTGTGGGAGGAGGCCAAAGGCTGGGGGTGGTAACGCGCCCCTGTAATCCAGCGTGAGAGGAAGCCAGCGGGTCAATGTTGCGACCTAATTACTGCGCTCAAGCGGTACAGTTCGCACGTAGTGTTGGCGTACCATTGCTGAAGCAATGGGTAGACCACTACCGAGCCGGGGGCGTGCACACCCCTGTAACCATAGCTTGGGGCTCGTTCTTTGGAACTTGCGAACTGGTCTGCAGGCCGGGGTTGTGACAAACCCTTGTAACCTAATGTCATAGGGGCCATAGTGTGGAAGTACGGTAATTACAGCAGACCTCCTCGAGGAATCGGGGGGGGGGCGCACAATCCCTGCCCTGGGAGCGTGCAAAACGGCCGCCACTGCGGAGGTTCCTGGTACAACTGGAATCAGGTCCTGCGCGGAGGTCGGGCGGTCGGGTGTCAACCCGGCACTTGGTGATGCGATTGAAGCAGGAAGGCGGATCGAGATCGATCAACTATGACTTTCTTTGGCTGGGGGAAAATGGCGAACCCCTGTAATCCAGCGTGGGAGGAGGCCGGGGAGTCAAGTTGCGAAAGTAGCAAGTGCTGCACGCGTACAGTCGTTGCATTGGGAATACCGAGTAAATTCAGGAAACCTTGCAGGCCGGGGGACTGGCGACCCTTGTAACCGCAAGCTTTGGCGGGGCCAGCGACCTGATCGCTATAAGTGGGGGGGAGTGACATACCCCTGTAACCAAATGTCATGGGGCCAGATGTTGTACAATCCGTATGAGGCCGGGGGGGGGGTCGCGCCCCCCTGTAACCAAATGTCATGGGGCCAGATGTTGTAGAATCCGTATGAGGTCGGGGGGGGTCGCGCCCCCCTGTGACCTTGCTGTGAGGGGCCTATAGATTGATCTTCTCTGGCTGCCACGGGACGTGCTACCACGAGCTACTGGGTGTTCCGCACGGGGAAAACGAGGAAAGGTGCGGTTAGTACACCGACCGGGGAAACTCTCCTGGCTCAGTAACGGCTAGTAGGCCCGGACCGATCTCCTCTGCAGAGCCGCTACACCACGGAAATGCCAAAAGACTCTTGTTCCATTGAGCGAAAGAGTAGGCACAGAGGTGGACATAAGAAAAGGGCCCGCAGACCCAGTGGGACCCTTGCGAACGTGTGTTGGCTTGCCAACATGGGTTTCAGTTCACGTTGGCATACAAACTTCCGGTGTCCGGAGACCGTGAAAAGCAGGTGTTGTAAGTACCCGTGTATAGTGGAAAGCTTCACTGGTGATTCATGAGTACCTTGTGCGGGACAGTTGATCGAGGACGTTAGTACGCATCGGTCGCAGAGCTGAGGCTCGGGGGGGGATACCTGGCCGTCGCCACTAAGTGGGGTACTTCCTGTCTCTGACAGTTGGGGCCCAGTTATCGGACCCTATGGGTGAGCGGTAACCCGTGGCAGGGACCGCACATTTGGCAATTGGCACTGTCTGATGCCCTCGCTGAGCAATCAGTCTTGGAAGAGAGTCAGACAAAAGGATTGGAGCAAAATTGCTTCCCTCATTCCCACCCTTTTCCCATAACCCATTCCTACGTCCAAGTTCCCGTTCCCAGCAACCCACCCCATCCGGCTTTTTCCTAGGGGGGACAAGAGGGGTCCCCCCGGGCTCGTTCCCCTGGCGGTGGGTCGCAAGAAAGGCTTTCCCGTTGATTTCTCTCTACTTCGTGTGCACAAAATTCTCTTTGCCGGTTGGCCCTATTTTTGTACTGTTGCAATTGGGAATAACCGGTTGTACTTCGTGTGGTACCGGGGAGCTATTGAAAGCTTCATTTACTCATGTCAAGGGAGACTCTCCCGTTCGAGGCCTTAGTAGATGAGCGAGTGTATCGAGTATGAACGATGAAATTATAATACACAGTGAATACGTCGTTGCCACTACGGTGAGGATGGAGAGCTTGGTGAACACTGGCTCCGGAACACCCATGCCCGCCGACGTCATGAAGCAATATCCAAAGCCCTTGAAAAGACACGCCGGGTAACCGAGCAGGGGGTTGGCATCGTCGTCTTGTCTGGTCGCGGCTTCTCACGTCTCGGCTGATTTCGGCTCGTCATAGGCTGGGGCTCGGGCTGAGGAACAGATGCCGTGATGGTTCAGATGGTTCATCGGGGCTGGGTTATCCCGAGGCGTTCCAAGAGCCTGGAGAAGATCTCGCTTCAGGAGTCAAGATGGCGAGATGCTGTGGGCCAGGATGAAGGTGATCGCCCCGCACCTCTACCAAATATGTTACGTGGTGGCATGACAAAGGACGTGAGCCATGAGATTGGCGAACAATGTATTCTCACTATTTGCAAGATGTAGGCAATGAGACCGAACCGGCGCTGGCTGCGCGCCTGCCCGACTTCTTCCTTGTTCTAATCCTCGTCGTCGTCTTGTAACAATGTATATATATTGTTACAAGAGGAAAGCAAGTTTTCTTTGCTGAAACGTAGGCCACACTCGTGCTTGTACCTTGTTCGAAGTTTTTCTTCCCTTACACACATATATATATATATATATATATATCTATATATATATATATATATATATATATTTATATACAGAAAGAAATTCGGGCAGTCTACAACGCCAAAGAAGGCATAGGGGAATTGTTGGACTATTTTTTTACCGTTAGTGAAATTATATTTTTTTTTCATATTACTTAAAGCGAGAAAGAAAGAAAGAAAAACACGCGCCCAGAGTGGGGACCAAACCCACGCCTTTCGATTAGACCTCGAATGCCTTACCAATTCGGCAATCTGGGCGACTGTGTTCTGCTTCACTTTCTGGGGTATTTATACTTACTACAACTGTATCTGACGCTTGAGGGTGGTAGCCAGCGCCACTCAGACTAAACAGGGAGAAGCGGACCTTCTTTTCAACTCCCGGGGCGTGACGCGAACGTCTACAGCCTGTCATAAGCGGGTAACTGGCGGGAAACCCTCTTATGCTACCTTGGCATCAAGGCTGCCAGAACCGAGGCCCTCGCTAAGCTTTCGCAGGATAATATGGTTAGGAAATGAGGGGCTCGTTAGGAAATACAGAAAGAAAAGCGGGCAGTCTACAACGCCAAAGAAGGCATAGGGGAATGGTTGGACTATATTGTTTTACCGTTAGTAAAATTATATTTCTTTTTCGTATTAATTGAAGCGAGAAAGAAAGAAAGAAAAACACGCGCCCAGAGTGGAGACCGAACGCCGGCCTTTCGATTAGATCTCGAATGCCTTACCAATTCGGCATTCGAGATCTAATCGAAAGGCATGGGTTCGCGCCCCACTCTGGGCGCGTGTTTTCCTTTCTTTCTTTCTCGCTTCAATTAATATGAAAAAAAAATATTTCACTAACAGTAAAAAAATATAGTCCAACCATTCCTCTATGCCTTCTTTGGCGTTGTAGACTGCCCGCATTTCTTTCTGTATTTCCTAACTAGCCCCTAATTTCCTAACCATATATATATATATATATATATATATATATATATATATTGAGAGGCTCCGGCGAGAAGGCTTTGTTGAAGGCGAGAAGGCCCTTTATTCGGCAAGCAGCAGCCCCCCGAACCCGAGAAGGGACCTCAAACCACGATGACGATCATCGAGCGTTCCGCGCCCAGGCGATGAGGTGGTGATGATGAACGGGCGAGGTAAGAAGACGAAGACGATGCATTGATGGCCAATAAATGGAGGGAAAACGATGAAGGAAGCTCGGCAGTCACTTGCGCTTACAATATACATATATATATATATATATATATATATATATATATATATATATATATATATATATATATATTATAATGTGGTTTATTAGCAAACGGCTAGAGCGTGGTAACGGGGGCTGGTTGTACCAGAGGCCAAGCTAGCTCGGGGGTCCACGCGCAGGTCTCTCAGCAAGATCGTTCTCGATGGGGCTGCTCCGATGACTGAGCCTTGCACATAGACGCAGTTGGGGGATGGACGCCACCTGACAGTCAGCCTCGGTCTCAGTTGAGCACACACCCCTTTGGCCACACTGGGGCGCCTGCTAACGGCCACTATCTCTGTTACAATTACCCCCCGGGAAAAAAAGGAGCCATCCTTGACGACTCAAGGCGAGGTGAGGACGAGCGGGTCGTAATACGGCTTAAGGCGCTGAATGTGAACAGTCTCGCGGCCACGGCGACGACGATCTGTAGGAAGAGTGACCGGCTCAACGACGTAATTCACGGGTGAAGTTCGCTCGATGACTCGGTAGGGTCCCTCGTATTTAGCTTGTAGTTTGCTCGAAAGGCCGGGGGTATTGGACGGTGTCCAAAGCCAAACTAGTGAACCAGCAGCGTATGTAGGAGCGCCGCTGGAAGCGTCGTGGCGAGCCTTCTGGCGACCTTGGTCTGCAGTTGTGAATGATCTCGCCAGTTGGCGGCACTCTTCTGCTTGCTTGGCGATTTCCGAGACCGGTGCAGACTCGGACGCATCCGGGTGGTATGGAAGGATAGTTTCCAATGTACATGATGGCTCACGTCCGTATAATAAAAAGAACGGCGAGAAGCCCGTAGTTGTCTGCGTCGCCGTATTGTAGGCGTAAGTGACGAAAGGCAGAACTAAATCCCAGTTGGAATGGTCGGGATAAACGTACATCGAAATCATGTCGCCTAATGTACGGTTGAAGCGCTCAGTCAGTCCGTTAGTTTGCGGGTGATAGGAGGAGCTCTTTCTATGAACGACTCGGCATTCGGTCAGCAGGGCCTCCACAACGTCTGACAAGAAGACGCGTCCCCTGTCACTCAACAATTCTCTCGGCGCTCCATGGCGAAGTATAAAACGTTGAAGGAGGAACGATGCAACGTCGCTGGCGGTAACAGCGTGTAGTGCGGCTGTTTCTGCATACCTCGTGAGGTGGTCAACCGCGACGATAATCCATCGGTTGCCTGCAGTCGTGGTGGGGAGCGGACCATATATGTCGATGCCGACACGGTCGAAAGGGCGAGCCGGACATGGTAGCGGCTGCAGCGGGCCGGTTTGGTGTTGAGGGGGACACTTGCGACGCTGGCAATCTGTACACGAGCGAACGTACTTGGTTACAAACGTGTACATTCCACGCCAGTATTAGCGCAAACGCAAGCGGTGGTACGTTTTGAGCACCCCAGCGTGCGCGCACGTTGCGTCAGCGTGGTAGTGGGAGCAGAAAACAGAGCGCAGATGGCCAGGGACGACGAGTAACCACTTCCGGCCCTCAGATGAATAGTTCCGGCGGTAAAGAAGGTCGTCCCGAAGGGCACAGTGCGAAGCCTGGCGGCGCAGCGACCGAGAGGCGGCAACTGTTGACGGACTGGACAAATATTGACGGACAGAGGCGATCCACGGATCTTTACGCTGTTCCGCAGCCATGTCAACGGAGTCTAGAGACGCCACGGTACCATCTGGCATAGATGAACTGTGATCGTCCGACCCCACGGGTGATCTGGACAGGGCATCAGCATCCGTGTGTCTGCGTCCGGACCGGTGTACGACGCGAATGTCGTGCTCCTGCAGGCGAAGAGCCCAACGACCGAGTCTGCCAAAAGGGTCTTTGAGTGAAGACAGCCAGCAGAGGGCGTGGTGGTCCGTAACGACGTTGAATGGACGACCGTAGAGGTAAGGGCGAAACTTGTTGATTGCCCAAACGATCGCCAAACATTCTTTCTCTGTTACGGAATAACTCCATTCCGCCTTCGTCAGAGTGCGGCTGGCGTATGCGACGACGTATTCATGGAAGCCAGCTTTCCGCTGGGCGAGCACGGCGCCAAGACCGACACCACTCGCGTCAGTGTGCACTTCAGTAGGTGCAAGCGGGTCAAAATGGCGCAGTATTGGGGGCGTCGTAAGCAGGCGCCGCATGGTCACAAATGAGTTGTCACAAGCAGGCGACCACTGGAGACGTTCGTTGTGTCCGCTGAGGAGCTGCGTTAAAGGGGTGATGATGGTTGCAAAGTTTCGGATGAATCGGCGAAAATAGGAGCATAAGCCGATAAAGCTTCGGAGGTCTTTCAGAGTGGCTGGTTTGGGAAACTCTGCCACGGCACGAAGCTTGCCCGGATCTGGAAGGATGCCCTCTTTGGACACAACATGGCCCAAAATTGTTAGCTTTCGAGCAGCAAAGCGGCACTTCTTCAGATTCAGTTGCAAGCCGGCTGACGTGAGGCAAGTCAACACTTGCTTAAGGCGCTCAAGGTGCGTGTCAAAATCCGATGAAAACACAACAATGTCATCCAAATAACAAAGACAGGTTTTCCACTTAAGGCCCCGTAAAACGTTGTCCATCATTCGTTCGAAAGTGGCTGGCGCATTACAAAGCCCGAACGGCATCACGTTAAATTCGTAAAGACCGTCAGATGTAACGAACGCTGTTTTGGAGCGGTCGGCATCAGCCATGGGCACTTGCCAGTAACCCGACCGCCGGTCCAAGGAGGAGAAAAACTCGGCACCCTTGAGGCAGTCAAGAGCGTCGTCGATACGGGGCAGCGGATAAACGTCCTGGCGCGTAATCTTATTGAGGCGGCGATAATCCACGCAGAACCGGATCGACCCGTCCTTTTTTGTGACCAGAACAACAGGAGAGGCCCACGGGCTGGTAGAGGGTCGGATGACATTACGGGTAAGCATATCGGACACTTGCTCGTCGATCATGCGGCGCTCCGTAGGTGACACGCGATATGGTCTCTGCCGCAGTGGGGCGTGGGAGCCGGTGTCTATTTCATGTGAAACTGCCGACGTGCGTCCCAGGGTGGTTTGTACGCAATCAAAGGAGTCGCGAAAACACTGAAGGAGGGCGATGAGCTTGTCACGTTGTTCAAGGCTAAGGCCCTTGTCGACGGACTGCAGGAACGCATCCGAGCTTGACGCACCCACAGGACTATGTGTGCCAACAGTGAGCAGCGATGGTTCGTCGGGCACAGCGTTCACGTGAGAAGGGTCAACGGCTTCCACACACCCTATACATTCCCCATGGAACAAGGTAGTCGGGCAGGAAGATGGGTTACAGATGACGATTAAGCTGCAACCGGACTGGACGCCGATGACAGCAGATGGTAAAGGCAGACATTTGCGCGAGAGGAAGGACCTGGACGGCGTGAAAACCACAGTCGTGTCGTCCACATTGCACAAAACGGGCACTATGAGGGAAGATCTCGGGGGAATGTCCGTATCTTCGGAAACAGTTAACTTGGTCGACAGCTCGTTCGACGGCGGCTCTTAGAACGGTAGAAGTTCAACTTGCAAACGGGCGCAATCGATTATGGCATGATGTCGGGATAGGAAGTCCCAGCCGAGGATTATGTCGTGGGAACATGATGGGAGAACAATGAATTCGATGACGTAGGTGACGTCTTGGATGAGAACCCGAGCGGTACACATGGCCAACGGTTTAATCTCTTGCGCGCTCGCAGTCCGAAGGGTAAGGTCAGAGAGAGGCGTCGTAACTTTACGTAATGAGCGGCGTAGACGTTCATTCAACACAGACACAGCGGCACCAGTGTCAATAAGCGCGAGGGCGGCGACACCTTCAACAGTCACGTCTATAACATTGGCGGGTGAGAGAGGAGGGCTTCGGAATTTCGACAGGGCTGCAGTTCTTGCCTCGGGAACTGCAGCCGTTAGTTTCCCTCAGCGGTCGGATTCTGGCGGGGACGCATGGGAGACGGCGAACGGCGACGCGGAGAAAAGGAGCGACGGCTGGAAAAGGGCGGACGGTCGGCAGAGGACGAATTCGGCGCCTGACCCAAGTCTCCATGGGTGTAGTACGGTTGCGGTCCATAAGGAGGCACTCGATGGACGTCGCTAGCAGGCGGTGGCCGCCGACAGCACAACCGAGCGACGTGTCCGGGCATGCAGCACGCGTAACAGATAGGGCGGTTGTCAGATGTGCGCCAGGGGTTCAGCGGTTCAGGTGGTAGCCGAGGATAAGGCGTCGCGCGCGGGTCTCTCACATACTGGTAAGCTTGGAAAGCACCGGGCTGCAGTTGCCGGACTACTGAGGCGTAACTGAAGGGGAGCGCTCCAGGAATGGCGGGGGGCACCGCCATCGTCACTGGTGGTGCGATGGGCGCTGCCACTGGTTGTTCGAGGGGCACTGTCACTTGCGGTTCGAACGGGGGCGCCACGGGTAGCGCGACGGTCGCTACCACGGGGGCCGGCACAAGTGTAGGTTGGCGAATTGGAGGAAGCGCCTCGGCGACTTGCTCCCGGATTACGCGGCGTACAGTCGAAGGCAGTGAAGGCGAAGGCAGACGCTCATGAACACTGGGAAGCAGAGCCAGCTGTCGAGCAATTTCTGCACGCACGAACTCCTCGATGTGCGGCAGAAGAGAAGAAAGGTCATGCGGCATCGTGAGAGAGGAAAGGCATCCCCGTGAGCACTCTTCATGGGGCGATGTACGCTGGCGAGTAACGACACGCTGCTTGCGCAGTTCATCGTAGCTCAGGCACCATGTAGTGATTTCGTCCACAGTCTGTGGGTTCTTGTTTAGCAACATCTGAAAGGCGAACTCTTCTATCCCTTTGAGAACGTGTCTGACATTCTCGCTCTCCGGCATCGCAGGGTCAACGCGCTTGCAAAGGTCTACAATGTCCTCGATGTAGCTGGTGTAACTTTCATTGTCCTGTTGGGCTCGGACGCGCAGACGTTGTTCGGCGTTTAGCTTGCGTAGAGCGGGGCGACCAAACGCTGCCAGGAACCTCGTCTTAAAGGCCGACCAAGTCTGCATCTTCGGTTCATTGTTATGAAACCATGATTCAGCTAATTTGTCGAGGGAGAAAGGGACGTTGTTGAGTTTGGCAACGTCATCCCAGCGATTGTGGGTGCTCACCCTTTCGAATGTTGAGAGCCAATCTTCCGCATCGATGTCGTCACTGCCGGTGAAACTGGGGGGGTCGCGCTGACGCAGTGACCCGGAGCAGATGACGGGCGCAGGCTGCGGCGGGGTCATGTCGTGCTCGATTCCTCGGGAGACGGGAGGGAGCACTCGCTTGCTTCGTAGTTCCAGGCCGGGGACCGTGCAAAGACTACGACCTCCACCAAAATATAATGGGGTTTATTAGCAAACGGCTAGAGCGTGGTAACGGGGGCTGGTTGTACCATAGGCCAAGCTAGCTCGGGGGTCCACGCGCAGGTCTCTCAGCAAGATCGTTCTCGATGGGGCTGCTCCGATGACTGAGCCTTGCACATAGACCCAGTTGGGGGATTGACGCCACCTGACAGTCAGCCTCGGTTTCAGTTGAGCACACACCCCTTTGGCCACACTGGGGCGCCTGCTAACGGCCACTATCTCTGTTACAATATATATATATATATATATATCTGCTGGTTGTCTGCTGGTTGTCTGCTGGTTGTCTGCTAGCAACATGGCGATGACCGATGGCACATAGCCATTACAAGGGATTGTCCGCAGTTCCTAATTATTGCAGCGCGCTTTACCTCATTACAACTACCCCCCGGGGAATAAAGCGCCATCCTGGCGTGTCACGGGGCACACGACACTAGGGGATCATAATACGGCTTCAAACGCTGGACATGAACAGTCTCCTTCCCGCGGCGACGGAGGTCTGAGGAAGGTGTCATGGGCTCTATGACGTAGTTTACCGGTGACGTCCGTTCGAGGACACGGTAGGGTCCGTGAAACCGAGAAAGAAGCTTGCTACACAATCCTGGTGTGGTGGAGGGAATCCACAGCCACACCAGAGATCCTGGAGAATACGTTGGGTGGGATGCGGTGTCGTCGTGCCGAGATTTTTGATGTAAGTGATCTTCAGTCGTAAAGGACCTTGCAAGCTGGCGGCATTCCTCTGCGTACTTGGCAGCTTCAGAAGCTGGGGAGCACTCGGAGCGATCCGGTCGGTAGGGGAGAACCGTATCGAGGGTACATGACGGCTCGCGACCATACAGGAGGAAAAAGGGCGAGAATTCTGTTGTGGCCTGAATGGCTGTATTGTACGCATAGGTCACGTAGGGCAGCACAAGGTCCCAGTCGTCGTGATCCGCTGAGATGTACATCGACAGCATGTCGCCGAGGGTGCGGTTGAAGCGCTCAGTGAGGCCGTTTGTCTGCGGATGGTACGCTGTACTTGTTCGATGGACAACACGGCACTCAGCGAGGAGGGCACGAATGACGTCTGACAGAAACACACGTCCCCTGTCGCTGAGGAGTTCACGAGGCGAACCATGCCGCAGAAGGAAGCGCCGTATGATGAAAGAGGCGACGTCTCGTGCTGTGGCGGCAGGCAGAGCCGCAGTTTCGGCATAGCGCGTCAGGTGATCGACGGCGACGATAACCCATCGGTTGCCGGAGACTGTGTTGGGCAAAGGTCCGTACAGGTCTATACCAACACGGTCAAATGGTTTCTCCGGGCAAGGAAGCGGCTGCAGTGGACCCACCGAGCTGGAAGGCGAAGACTTGCGACGCTGGCAGGTAGTGCATGACCTAACGTACTTGCGCACAAAGGTGTACATGCCGCGCCAGTAATAGCGGAGACGGACACGGTGGTACGTTTTTAGCAAGCCAGCGTGGGCACACGTTGGGTCGGTATGAAGCGATGCGCAAATGTCGGTGCGAAGGTGCCGAGGAATTACGAGCAGCCACTTCCGCCCTTCGTTGAGGTAATTCCGCCGGTAGAGCAACCCGTCACGAAGCATGAAATGCATAGCTTGTCTGCGCAGGGCCCGAGGTTGTTCAGTACGGGAGACGTCCGAGAGCAAGGAGATGAGCGAAGCTATCCATGGGTCCTTGCGTTGTTCAGAGGGCATGTCAGTCAAAGAGAGAGGGGACAGAACAGCCTCGTCAGGCAGGATGCAGGCATTCTCTGGTGACATTGGAGAACGGGATAAGGCATCAGCGTCGGAATGTTTGCGGCCAGACCGATATATGACACGTATGTCGTACTCTTGTAGCCGTAAAGCCCAGCGAGCTAGCCGTCCAGACGGATCTTTTAGTGTGGACAACCAGCATAGCGCATGATGGTCTGTGACGACGTCGAAAGGGCGGCCGTACAAGTAAGGTCGGAACTTATCTAGTGCCCAAACTATGGCCAAACACTCTTTTTCCGTGACGGAGTAGTTTGCCTCAGCCTTTGAAAGGGTACGGCTAGCGTAGGCGACAACGTACTCGTCAAAGCCCGATTTTCGCTGAGCAAGCACAGCCCCAAGACCAACGCCGCTGGCATCAGTGTGAACCTCAGTGGGGGCGTTCGGGTCGAAATGCCGCAGGATAGGTGGCGAAGTAAGAAGCTTCCGCAATGTCGCGAACGCGTTTTCACAAGCAGGGGACCACGAAGTGAGGTCTTTAGAGGTACCGGACAGAAGCTGCGTCAATGGTGCAACGATGGTCGCAAAGTTGCGGACGAAGCGCCTGAAGTAAGAACACAGCCCGAGGAAGCTCCTGAGGGCCTTCATAGATGTCGGCTTCGGGAACTCCGCAACTGCCTTCAGCTTAGACGTGTCGGGTAGAACTCCATCCTTCGAAACGACGTGGCCCAAAATAGTGAGCTTGCGAGCGGCGAAGCGGCATTTCTTAAGGTTGAGCTGCAGCTTTGCGTCGGCAAGACAAGTTAAAACTTGTTCTAATCGGCGTAGGTGTGTCTCGAAATCCGGAGAAAAAACGACGATGTCGTCAAGGTAGCACAGGCATGCTTTCCATTTTAGTTTGCGCAAAATGCTGTCCATCATGCGCTCGAAAGTGGCAGGCGCATTACAAAGGCCCAACGGCATCACATTAAACTCATACAGGCCGTCAGGTGTTATGAAAGCCGTCTTTGCGCGATCAGCCTCGGCCATAGGTACCTGCCAGTACCCGGAGCGCAAGTCGAGCGACGAGAAATATTCGGCACCTTGCAGACAGTCGAGGGCGTCATCAATACGCGGGAGAGGGTAGACATCCTTTCTAGTTATCTTATTGAGGCGCCGATAGTCGACGCAAAAGCGTATCGAACCGTCCTTCTTGGTCACAAGGACTACGGGAGACGCCCAGGGACTGTTGGAGGGCATAATGACGCCTCGCTCAAGCATCTCGTCCACGTTTTCATCAATAGTACGTCGTTCTTTGTGGGAAACGCGATAAGGTCGTTGTCGTAGCGGCGGGTGTGAGCCAGTGTCAATCGTGTGTTCGACTGTTGATGTTTGACTTAGCGGAGCTTTCAAGCAGTCAAAAGACAAGCGAAACCGATGGAGGAGGGCCAGCAGTTGATCTCGTTGTGTGGGCGTGATATCTCCATCGATAGCCTGATTGAAAACGTCGGATGGTAAAACCTCTGCTTCGGATGCAGCACTCAATTCTGCGACATGAGTGATAATGGGAGTATCGTCGGGAACATCGATGACAGCACTTGGCTCGACAGGCTCAATCCACCCGATAGTCTCGCCCTGTAGCAGCGAAATTTCATCCGAGGACCAGTTACTAACAATCATGCGGCTCGTACCAGCATGGGTCGTCAACAGAGCGGTCGGCAGCGGAAGACGTCTCCGTCGGATGAAGAGGTCGGATGGCGTAAAAAGCACGGTTGTGTCAGCAGTGCACGCACAGCACAGGGGCACGGAAACCGAGCAGTGCGGCGAAATTTTGGCATCTTCGCTGACGACCAATTTAGCAGCAGTTGCCTCATTATGGTGCGCGTCGCAATCTGGTGCAAATTCAACTTCCGCACGCGCGCAATCGATGATGGCGTGGTGACGAGCGAGAAAATCCCAACCCAATATGAGGTCATGGGAACAAGTAGGAAGCACGATGAACTCTATAATGTACAAAACATCTTGGATCGTCACTCGCGCCGTGCACGCTGCAGACGCATGAACGTGCTGTGCGTTTGCAGTACGTAGAGCAAAGCCATCCAACGGCGTCGTCACTTTTCTAAGGACACGGCAAAGGTCGGCATGTATAACTGAAATGGCAGCGCCCGTGTCGACTAACGCCAATGCACGTCGATCTTCCACAAATACGTCTATAACATTTGAGGGCGAAAAATGAGGCCTTGGACAGTTCGCTGGTAACGCAGTTCTTGCCTCCTGAACTGCGTCAACTAGTTTTCCTCTTCGGTAACGGTTGGTCGGCGGCGCATGGGAGAAAGAGACCGACGACGAGGGGAGGACGAGCGACGGGTAGCGAAAGTGCGAGAGTCAGAAGGTGCAGCGGTGAAGTCGGACCTGTAGGAGACTTCGCGTGGCGATTGGCTGCGAGGGCCATAAGTAGGGGCTCCGATATCGTCATTGGTGGGCGTCAGGCGTCGGCGGCAGTATCGGGCGACATGTCCGGCACAGCGGCAATTGAAACAGATGGGACGGTTGTCCCACGTTCGCCAGGCACTGCTGGATAGCGGCGGAGGCCGAGACAAGGGCGGTGGCCTCATCGGTACAGGGTGTTGGTAAGACATGGGGACCCGCTGAGGGGGGACACCCACGGCGTCAGCGTACGTGACGATCGGTACCGGAGCCCTTGCGACGCTTTCGGCATACGGCAGCGGGGTGGTAACGCTCAAGTTATGACGCGGAGGCGCAGTGGGAGTCGGCGAAATGGCGTCAGCAACTTGCTCTTGAATTACACTGCGGAGTGTTGGCGCCAAAGTAGACGAAGGCTCCGGGGTGTATGGCAGCAGGGAGAGCTGACGGGCGACTTCTTCCCGCACTATCTGCTTGATCTGCAACAGCAGAGAAGAGTTGTCAGGGTCACGGACCAAGCTCGCTATGGCTTCGTCTTGAAGAGAGGTGCGTCGTGTGCTCACTCGCTGTCGACGAAGCTCGTCGTAACTCTGGCAAAGGTTCACCAGTTCAGCAATGGAGCCCGGGCCTCTCGCCAAGAGCATCTGGAAGGCACCCTCGTCGATGCCTTTCATGACGTGCTTGATTTTCTCAGGGTCTGTCATAGATGGATTCAGACGCTTGCAGAGGTCCAAAACATCCTCGATGTAGCTCGTGAACGTCTCGCTGGTCTTCTGGACGCGGCCCTGCAAGCGCTGTTCGGCGAGCAGTTTCCGCACAGCGGGACGGCCAAAAGCAGCAATTAATTCCGTCTTGAAGGCCGGCCACGCGGTTATGCCGGATATGGTTGTTGAACCACACTTCGGCGAGACCGGTGAAAGAGAAGCTGACGTTATTGAGTTTCATGGCGTCGTCCCATCTGTTATGCGTACTAACACGTTCGAAGGACGCCAACCAGTCCTCAACGTCTTGCTCCTCATTGCCGTTGAACTTGGCAGATTCACGTTCACGGAGAGCGCCAGCGCAGATGATAGCTGGGCCCGGAGGCACATGAGGCGTGTCGTTACCGGCAGGCATGGCCGTTGGTATAGTGCGGCTGCGTAGTTCCAGGGCTTGGTGAGGGACGCCGACGGACGCGGACCGACGCGATACTTGAGCCTTGAGGGGATTGGTTCAAGAACCCAGACGGGCGTAGCTGAAGAACAACGATCCAAGAGCCTTTGAGCGATGTTCAGCAGCGGAGGCGAAGTGGAGCTGGGACCAGGATGGGGATGACATCCGCAACCTCCACCAAAATGAAAGGGGGTTTATTGGCTGGTAGATGCAGACGGTCGTAGAGGTCCAGAACCACAGAGAGCGAGAGAGCCGACAAACGGTCACACCCAAAGCCGCGCAGACCGAGCTTCTTCTTCGTTCGCACGAGCGGCTGGTTGTCTGCTAGCAACATGGCGATGACCGATGGCACATAGCCATTACAAGGGATTGTCCGCAGTTCCTAATTATTGCAGCGCGCTTTACCTCATTAAAATATATATATATATATATATATATATATAGACAGAAAATAAGGGTTGGCAGTCAAGAAAACCTCGGAAAGCAAAGGGGAGGTTGTGGTGGGTCATAGAAAGAGATGAAGAATTTTTTGAGTCGAAAAGAAAGTGGTGAAAAAATGCCCGCCGGGTGGGATCCGAACCCACGACCGGGTGGGTTCGGATCCCACCCGGCGGGCATTTTTTCACCACTTTCTTTTCGACTCAAAAAATTCTTCATCTCTTTCTATGACCCACCACAACCTCCCCTTTGCTTTCCGAGGTTTTCTTGACTGCCAACCCTTATTTTCTGTCTTATTTCACGGAGCCCCTCATTTCCCATTTTCTGATATATATATATATATATATATATATATATATATTCATATATGAAGTCTTTGCTGAAACGTAGGCAACAATCGTGGTTTCTACCTTTTTCGAAGTTTTCTTTTCTCGTGTTCTCTACCATCTTCAAAGTTTTATTGCTCAAGATACAGTGCCTAATGCCAGTTCTATTCGGCTACTTGAAGGTACCTCATTGCACAGAATGAGGTGAATGTCATTTTGGTATGATTCAGCAATAAAAAATCAAAGACGAGAAAAAATTCGCCATGATTGGAAGCGGCAATCGAACCCACGACCTCAGCATAACGCGTGCGGTGCACTAACCATTGCGCAATACCGGCAGTGGATTTCCTCTCGACTTCTGCGGGGGCTTATATTTGGCGAGATTCAGAGTTCGGTCAACTAGCGCGGCCGCTCGACAACCGCGAGAGACGCGGAGCGTCTTTCGCTCTCCCTGCTTCTCGCCTCGTGAAACGTGGTGAAATGTCGGGGTAAGCCAGTGGCATTTCCGGACTGCTGTAGCCGGAAACCTCATAATGCATTTGGCAGAACATAAATATATGGAACGTGGAATTCCCTATGAACACACATCAAAGATGCAGCCCTTATTGCCAGTGTGATACAGCTACTTCAAGGTGTTTAGCGCCGAATGAGGTTATGGTCATTTCCGTATGATACAGGAATAAAGAAATGAAAGTCGTGAAAAAATGTGTCATGATTGGAGGCGGGAATCAAACTCAAAACCTCTGCATAACGCATGCGGTGCGCTATTATTGCATATCCAGGCTCCGGATTAACTCTCGACTTCAGCAGGGGCGTATTTTCAGGGAGGTTGATATACCAGTAAAATATATTATAAGCGAAGTGACTAATTCTGAGCGCCGAGCTTTCTTCATCGATTTCCCTCCATTTATTTGCCATCAAGGCATCGTCTTCGTCCTCTTACCTCGCCCGTTCATCATCAGCGCATCATCCCCTGGGTGCGCAACGCTCGATCATCATCATCGTCGTTCGAAGTCCCTCCTCGGTTTCGGGCTGCTGCTTGCTGAATAAAGGGCGTTCTCGCCTTCAACAAAGCCTTCTCGCCGGAGCCTCTCAATATAATAATTGCAATGAACTACTTTCGATTCTCCGGATTTCATGTTGATTCCCTCTTGGAACGAGCTCCGCGCAACTTCTTTCTTCTCTTCCAGTCGACCACCGTACTATTTGCACTGCTGGTGGATTGGCCACTGACCACGCCCGCAGATTTTCGTTGGTGAAGCTTCGCGCCTTTACACTCGGCCAAACTGAAAGCGGGTCCCCCAACGGACTGTTTACGTGGGCCCCTGGCTCTGGCTTGAGGGTCAACCCGGAAGGAGCTGAAAAGTGCATCTTACGTCTCTTCTCGCTGGCATGTCTCGTAGTTAGGTTGATGTACGTCACGGATTGCCGTAAGCCTTCATTTGCGGTTTGTTCGAGGGCCATGGCGATTTCCGAAAAATAGTTTTGCATGGCGAAGACGCCCGGCATGCTGTCTTTGTAGCCAGTCTGTGTTAGTCTGCTATTGTGGGTCTTGTAGAACGGGTAGTCCATTTTTTGCTGGGCGAATTTGCCTGTTCTCCAGCGGCCTTGCAATGCAAATGTTAGTCGTCGTCTGATTCGACAACTATTGCTAACAGATGCTCGTCACCGACAAGTAGTTCTTTTTGGCATTCAAGCTTTGTGTCACCTGGTTGGACGCCTCGTGCGGCTCTGTTGCTGGTTCCCGACGGCACGACCTTCCGCTTGCCTTCATCACCTTAGCTGAAACGATGGGCTGTTCTTTAAAAGATACTTGAGAGGCGTCAGCGGAGGAGTTGCTCTGCGCATTTATCTCAATCCTCTTCTCGCGTTCGTAGCGTTCGCGTTTGTAGCGTTCATACCATTCGCGTTCGTACTGCATTCGCCCATAAGGTAAAAAGTGTTCTTTTTTGGAATAAAGGAAGAAAACCCAGGGTTCTTTCACAGACTTTTTCAAGCATTCAATTACTGATATGGCCTACTGCCCCCCCCATGCCATTCTATGTCTTTTGTTCTTCACTTTTGTTAGTTCGAACTTTCTTAAGGTTGAAATCAGGCGTGGTCACTTTGAATTTAAAATCAGCAACATTTTTCTGTATATACTGAAGAAATGTTTCGTGTTAAATACGTAAAATAATGCTCGAGCTACAATTCGGGATTGCAGCTACCACTAATCATTCAGCGAGCTGTAGAAACACCTGTTTTCTTTTTATGTAGAAAATAATAAGCCGCTGTGGGCAACCAAGGCTAGGCAGGGCGGTGAACTGATAAGACCTCTTTACTTATAATTTTCGTATTTTTATATATCCACAGGCATTTTGCGGATTTATTAAATATGGACTTTTTAAGGTTATTAGTTTTTTTGATTTACTACCGATAGAAAAGGTGTAGTACCACTAAATGGATCTCATGCTTACCCACAGTATAGAAAATAATTTGTGTATGTACGTTGGCGCCAGACAGTCATCTGTGGCTTATGACCCTATATCGAAAATGTAGTACAGCACTTTGCTGAAGTTTGCTTGCAAGTGCCCTTTTCTTACCACGTTAGCGTTCTGATAGAAATAAAAACATTTCAAAAAAGAAGTTTCATAAGCAGGCATAATTGCCTTGCTTTAAGTGTTGGTTGTCATTGAGCGGCGAACATAGGAAATCCTGTACCGTTATGATGCAGGTCACAAGAACCATAAAATATCATTGGTCGAAGGAAACGCTACTCGTCTATGGAGGTTCAAGTTTTTAACAAAGGTTTTGTGTGTCTGAACTGCATATAAGCTGTGGCTTACTTTTTAAATGGCCTGACCGGCTGCTGTAGTGTAATGCTCCAGACCCCAGAATAATGTTCTCCAAGCGGAAGACGCATCATAAAGTGAGGGCAAGCTTGAACTGGACGTGAAGCATTATAGGCAGTTCGAACTATGCTGATAAGCGGTGGAGATTGTGTAAACAAAAGCTACGCATCCCGGATTGTTGTGTACACAAACAAAAAAGCATCAATACCTTCTTCAGGGCGTATTTACTCGCCACAGGATTGACTCTTCTTCGGCCCCTTTTCGCGTAGTCACCCGACTCTTATTAAAAGGGGGTCATGCGGTCCACATAACACTAGCTACACTAGAGTATGGCTGACTACCTTCTTAAAGTCAGCACAGACTGGCACGACTCCAATCTAGTGAAAAAAAATAGAGTCACATTACTCCTTCCTGATGATCGTCACGACACTGTAACAAGAGTTGAGGATTATGATGAAAGAGTCGTGGAAGTATATGTGTGACCCTCCAAGAGATGGTGAAAACTACTGCCAGTGGAATCGCTGCAGTTTATGTTCAACTCTGACGTAGGTAGTCAACACGACAACCTAGTTACGCCTACTGTCCCGAGAGAGTCAAATGATTCCTGCTTCATGACCACTTCCCCCTATTGACGAGGTACAAATCTCATGGTAGCCACAGAACTATGCCTGTCACATTGTTTATTATGCGTAGTCGTAATCCTCAAGACTTCTCTTGTGCGTGGGGGAAACAATAACTTGGCTCACATAACTGCAATTTTGGCCCGCGTGCATGCAGCTTCATGACCCATTTTATATGAGTACAGCAAATCAAACCAAAAGTATTTGAAAATTATTTTATTAAGACGCATTTGATAAACAATTGAACGAAAAACCTGCTTAGGCAATCACAGCCGTTTTAAATTACAAACAAAACGGCAAATCGCTTAAAATAATATAGATATACAAAACATGTTTCCTTGTTTGCTATGTTTTGTCACAACAGAGGTTTGCTATATTAAGAGGAATGAAAATAAATCACAACAAGTTTTGTGCAGACAAGCTGTGCATACCTGTTGTTGCAAATAAACTGGTGTGAATATATATTGCAATAATTTTGAAAGGCTTATTTCTTGCTTGCTGCTTTTTGAGGCCGACTTCTTACATAACAAGGAGTCGATAAAGTCAATCCAGAAATCTTCACAGGCCGTGCACACGCTGCCAGGTGTCCTGGGGTCCTCCAGTCCAGGACCTGCCAGAAATAACAATGAAAAGAAATTGAACAAGACTAAAGTAAAACGACATTGTAGCAGGCACAGTAAAATCATGAACGACAGGCTAACTGCCCAGTGTCTTACAAAAAAAAGGCGAGTAACGCGCCTTCTGCCTTACATTTCCTTCCTTTGCCATTTTCTTTTTATGAAATGTTTGTATGGGAGAACATATGTTGTATCAAGTTACACATGAACACCCCAAAAATGCAAAGGTTTCAAAAATATTTGCAGCCATTACGAGGATCTTAAAGCGCCAGGGAGGGAGGCTAAGACTTTAGGAGTGCGAAAGGCTGCTACTTTTCAAGATATAAAAACATTTATGTAAAGCTTAAAAGCAGCACTCTAACAAAACAGTAAGTGCGCTGAGACACCTGCAGCCCAAAGGGCATGCTCCATACTGCAAAACACAGGACGGGTACAAAGTCTAAAATCCCCGGCTACACTATGGTGGGAATGTCATTTATTATAATTGTTATTTGACTCAAATGCGGTGCTTCAAATGCCATTCAGAATCTGCCATGCTTTCCTACAATTTCGATGGCATTAGAAAGCATTAACAATCGCTCGCCGTGCAGCATGGCGCTGCTGCTATCTAGTTCTGTTTTTACACAATTATGCAACAATCAAATTTAGCGGCAGTCTTTCGGATTAAAATGGTATCAAGTTACACACGTAAGCTTCGACACGGTTTTTGCTTAATTCTGAATCGCAACCAAGGATTTTCGTGTTATCTGGCAACACTGGTTTGTCACTTGCTGGCACTTATGCTGAGAGCACACCGCCGCGGTGGCTCAGTGGCTAAGGCGTTGCGCTGCTGAGCACAAGGTCGCGGGTTCGATTCGCGGCCGCGGCGGCCGCTTTTCTGATGGAGGCGAAAAGCAAAAACGCCCGTGTGTACGAGATTTCGGCGCACGTTAAAGATCCCCAGGTGGTCAAAATTAATCCGGAGCCCTCCACTACGGCGCGCCTCATCGCCTGCGTTGCGTCGGTGCGTTAAACCCTACAATCAATCAAATCAATCAATGCTGAGAGCACGAATTATTACAGCTTGATATCACGATTTAAGAGAACGAGAAGTAAACAAAGTCCCACAAGGAAGAATATTTGTTTGTTTTAAGTACGACAGTATTATATTTGTTTATGCTGACTTGGAACGTTGCGTACGAGTGTTGAAAATGGCATTTGAGAGCCCAAATTTCTTTCTGGGTGCTCATTTGGCTGAAATATGTCATTTCAGCCAAACGGTATTTGAAAACCCCGTGAAGCAGCACAACTTTCCATTTTAGTCAAATGGCATTTGGTTAAAATAAAATTCGGACGCCAGTGTAGCAAGGGTATAACTCAAACTGTTCAGTAAAATGCATTGGGCACGTTGGTACACCGTCCTTAAAAACTCAAATCCGAAGCCTATGACTAAAAAAGATGATAGGACAACCGCTTGCTTGCAACTAAGTCTATTGAACGCATCGTCCCAAATGAGCACCTTTAATACTGGGCCGCACAATGATGACGACGGAATCAAAGAAGTTTCTAAATATTTCAGTTCATTGCCCCACAGGAGCACACATTCACTGTGTGCCCCTTTTTTAGGTATAATAAACATCCAAGAGCTCCCAAATAAGTGCTTTTGCTTCTTTCCAGAGTTCGACGAAAGGCACTCGCTGTAGCGACGCCGCAAAAACAATAATTTGTTCCGCTATCCTTGCAATCGCGCTGCATTCATGACGAAGAGTCCCGGAAGCACGAAAGAGTCTACCGGTGGGCGTCTAAAGACAGTGGCCACGATTTCGTCGCTTGCTTCGTGCATTTCTTTGAGGAACGCTATTGCAGTGCGTTTGTTGAAATATTTGTACTCATATATAAAATTTGAGAAGAAAATGTGGTGTTTTTTTATCCAGGCGCAAAGTGCTTTTTGCGACGGAAAGACAGCGCGGTCAAGAAGCAAGCATTGGTCACTCTTTCCGATAGCGTGAAAGTAAGGGAAAGTATCTTCACAGTAGAAT
Source organism: Haemaphysalis longicornis (assembly GCF_048455015.1). Classification (NCBI taxonomy): domain Eukaryota; kingdom Metazoa; phylum Arthropoda; class Arachnida; order Ixodida; family Ixodidae; genus Haemaphysalis; species Haemaphysalis longicornis. Next base: position 120,344,222 of record NW_027526385.1, on the reverse strand, counting down.
GTGATCATCACAATTGCGGGGAGTGGCAGTGTGACGTGATCATTGGCGATACTTACAGACTCAGTTTGTTCAAGGCTTGGCTTTAGCGTCATGGCGTGATCCGCTGAGGAAGTGATGAATTTCCCCTGCAAGCAAAAATTGCACAGTTCTGTGTCAATAAATGAAACCACGTAAATCAGGTAGCGGGAGTTCTTAGGCAGCATGACGAATGCAGAAGCACCGGTGGGGCAGTTTAGGGTGAGGCTTAGCGTACAGGATACACTTGAAGTGGCATTCTGTCCTGCTGTGCGTATGTTCAGATCGTCCCAACTCGTCGTCCCATTTTCAGTTTCAACGCGTATGATTTGCTCATCTCTGAATAGTCGGCTGCCGTGCTCATCAGTGCGAATACGTGGAGGCCATGGGTGCAATGCTGTATTTCAGAGCTCGTCAACACGGAGTTTGGGGTGGGTCTTTTCGTCGTATGAAAGCTCGTTCTTATTGATGGTCGATGCAACCGGGTCGTCGTTGTCGTCTTGCGAATTGCGGGCTTGGTCACGTCGGGCACACCGTAAGGCTGTCGTTGCGCTACAGGGTCCCATTAAAGTTAGATCAAAGCTTCAAGTTTTTGTCCGGATCGGACGTCATGATATTTGTTGCGTCATTGCGTTTTTGGGCGGTTTTCATTTTTTGCCGTAGTGATACTTCACCTCCAGAAGTTGGTAGTTTTTCGTCCCTTTTCGTAGGCTGGGAGGCTTTCTACTTAAGACGTCATCGATACTGCAGCAGGCGGTGATACGTATAGGTAGGCTGGCGGGAAACGGTTGTGACCTACTAAAGCTCGGTTGCGGCGGCACAAGTCGTTGTCGAACTTGTTGAGGCGCTTTCCGGGCAACAGACGAGGTACGTCGATGAGTAATCCTCGAGGCCCGAGTCGCGTGTACGGGCACCTTCGATAGAAGTGGCCGGCATCGCTGCAGTGGTAGTACAACGTGCATTGTCATGGGTTTGACACACGTCCGTCTTCCCAGGTGTGGAAGGTTCCACCGCGGGGCGTATGGCGGTGTATAGTGGGTCGCGGTACGGTCGTCCCTGTTGACGAGTAACCGGCGAGGACGGTGCGGCGAACAGTAGCGTGCACCATGGTTTTCGGCATAGAAATTCCTAGTGTTTGTTGCGCTTCTTTGCGCATCAAGTGTCTCATGGGAGTGGCTTGGGCTTGGGGCATCATTTGGAAACAGTTTCGCAATTCCTGTTTGACTACTTCGCGGATGGTAACGCGTAGTGCATCCGAGCTAACACCACCAGCACCGATGCTTTCCAAAACCAGGGTATTCAGTGCTCGGTCGATTTACATAGTAGAAATATCGAGCGTCGTCTCCATCGCGGCTGCCTCAGACGAAAATTCAGCCGCCGACTCAGGGGTGTTACGAACAAGAACACGAATACCTCATGCTTTACCACGAGAATGGAATACCCGTTTCATCTCATCACCAAATATCTCACCGCGATAGTTGCGTTTTTGCGTTTGCGTTTCAGGCGAAAGCAAAGCTGACTCCTAGCTCCCGATGGTTCTAAAGATATTAGGAATTGTACTTTTTAATTGAGTTTAGTTTGTCAGCGTGAACTTCGTGGTACTTGAACCAAGTCGGAGCTGCATCTTCTAAGAACACAATCAGAAAAGAGGCTTCGTCTTCTCAATTTTTAAGATCAGGACGCGCTCCAGCTTTTCTAACCATTTTTTATAGGCTCAGCGGCAGCTCCCCTAACAGAAGGTAGTTCTCGGGGCTGTTGTAAGACGATTGGTGAAGTTGTTTCTTGCACCATGGTGTTGGTTGCAGCGGTAGTTAACATTTCTCTGGGCGGAAGGCGGATCTTGAGAGGACACTCTTTCAGTGCGCGGCTGGCTGGAGTAGGGCTGGCTTGATACCTTCCAGGTGTCGCAGGGAGACTATAGGGCGCGTACGCAGGACTTCCACTGGATGTCACGTGGTAGAGGACGACACAGGGATTCTTCTTCGGACAAACGCTTATTGGAGCGACGTTCTGCTCCTTGAAAACTGAAAAAAAAAAATACTAGCGGCGTAGATGCAGTCCACGGAAAAACGTTCGGTGACTGGCGTCGGCGATACAAATGCCGTGGTGTTTAACCCTCCGAGAATTCTCGAAGAAGATCTAGATCACACGCGTACATTCAAACTAGTGAAGACCGGCGGTGCACACTTCTTGTCAATTCAAAAAGCCTTCAGTGCAGACAACAAAAAGAGAAAGCACACGCTTGCCTACTAAGATAAGACAACTGGGCGCGGCCAGACGCAGGAAACAATACATAAAAATTACACCCATCTTCCCGCGAAGGAATCCTGATGTGATGCGACGCATCGGGGGGGGGGGGGTTGAATTTGTGTTTCTATTGTGTTGATTCTCTAAATCACGTGAAACATGTTGTGAACGCGTATTATGCATTCCATCACATGCAGGTGTTCTCACACGCGGGAACATGGGCGTAATTTTACTTTTCGTGCACATGCATACGCGACATGAGAGAGTTGCCATCAGCGTTTGGATTGACGCTGGTACTCGATTGTGTCAAACCACTCGCTGACGGGACTGGTGCTTCCATCGCACTACATCGGAAGAAGCAACGGAGTCGCCGTCGTCAAGCGAAGCACAAGCAATGTCAAGCGCAGTCAAGCGAACGCACTTGACTGAACCAGCGCGGCGCGGTCACCGCTTTATATCAGCACTTGAAGGAGAGGAGACGAACGGAGGAGAGTTGCGCATGCGCAGCGAGTGCAAGAGAAGCGTCAGCGACGCCGGGGCAGCTTTTGTGATAATGAGACAGAGAGAGCGCGTTGCACACAGCTGTTGGCGAGAAGAACGGAGGAGAGTTTGCGTGTGCACAAGTGGTGTGCGGACGCCGTGACAACGACGCTGGAGGGACACACCCGAGAGCAAGAGATGCGTCGCATCTAAGAAACTTGACGATGCCGCATATATTCCTTTCACGTTGTGCCAACACCAATGGTCAATTCCCAAATCACCACTTGAATTCTTGCTGCAAATGTTACATGCCCTCAGTGCCATTTAAAATTTACGGCATCAACTTGCATGATCCTACCTGAGCTCCAGCAGGCCCCTGTAGATGTTATTCGCGCTTGGGGAACACAATCAATACACCAAAACCAACACTCTGTGAACCGGTTGGGCAATAAACTGCCTAAATATTTTATACCAGGAAGGATATCACGACATGAGCATATTCGTGTAGTTGCAATAAAGCACAGAAGTTTGTTCGGAATGACTTTTAACGTGTTTTTTGTACCTCAGAAAGAGTTCAAAATACTACATTGTGTTTTCACGCGTGGCCCAACAGCTGCAGCAAGTAGTGTCATTCGACAATTCCACGCATAATATCCCATGCATTTGCCGGATCACACTGCTTGGGTCCCATACATACCTTGGTAATGTTCGAGTACAATATTGCCGCGAGCCATGCATTGGGTTTGTTTATTTATTGTTTGCTTTTTGGGCCCGGCTGCGCCCGGCTGTGTCTTCGGTGTCCGGAGCGAAGTGCATGTTTCATTCTGTATTTTTATGCCGCACGGGTTATCTTATTCTGATAAGGAGAGCGCTTCGACCTAACGTCACTGGCCTGGGATAAATTCGTTTGATCTACAATGTTCCGGATGTAAATCGACGGTTCGAGAAACACTCGCGCCGAAAGATAAAAGCTTGCAGAGCAGAAGCCGCGGCATTCGAATCGTCGACGCTCACCTTGGCAGGTCAATTTGTTGACGTCCGCTTCGCCCCCTGTATGCGTTGAGTTGTTAGGGGAGCACAAGGTCGCTACAATAAACTTGTTTTCCTAGAACACAACTGCGTCGTCTTTGGCTTCGTGACAATATAACCCGAGTCCTTCAATGCTTGCTACGTCATGAAACTTCCAGCCAAGTTTCGTACTGGGACAAAAGCTACCGTGAGGGGCGCCACCGCAGATCGGAGGGCAGCGGGCAGCCACCGCTGCTCTGTAGCCAGACCGGCAGGCAGGAATGCAGCAGCAGCATGCCTGTTCGCACCACATTTTTTCGCAACTCACAAAAGGATAAGTCTATTTGAGCGGCCCAGGACCAGTAAAGCGAAAGCGCACTGGTGATAAGGGGGCGAGCGTCTGTTTTGTCTTTCTCAATGGTCCGTCCCCTGCCAAACGCGCTCTGACCATGCTCCCGGCTCCCATGATGATGATGATGATGATTAGTGGCTTTCCCTTTGAATCGGGGAGTCGGTTGTCAGCAACCGACTTGCCTGTTTTATTACGTTTACTTGCCCTACTCCCAGCTAACCTATAGATTTGCTTCCTCCCTCCCATCTCTCCCTCTTTTCTGTTTTAAACTCATCGCCCCACCCCCCTTATTTTCTCCCTTCGCTGTTCTAAATTCTCGTCCGCATGATTACTCCGCCTGCGTACCCATCCCTTCCCTACTTTTCCTCCACCACCACTCCAGTCGCCTCTTCGTCACCTCTATGGCCTTAAAGTTGAGGTTCCCCCTCGCCCCAAATCCCAAAGCCTCCGCCAGCGTCGTTTCCCCCTCACCCCGCGGTGGCCGTATCTCGGTGCAGCTCCTGACAATATGGTCTATAGTTTCCCGATCACTGCCGCAGCATGCACACGTTTCATCCTGCTGCCTGTAGCTACCCGTGTATACCCATCCGATCAACACCAGCGCCGCGGCACGGCCTCCCATAGCGTGACGGCGAAGTTTCATGACCAGAAAGGCATTGAAGGACTCTGATAAAACCTTTAAGGGCATGACTTGGTCCATGCTTTTCTGGCTGGTTTATTTTCTCCAGTGTTCCCTAATTCTTGACCCGCTTTTTTTGGCAAGTTTTCTTTTTGAAACATTGTTCCAAAGAAAGTTTTCTGTGAGTTCCACAGAAAGTTTTCTTCTGTGCTGCGCAATCCTGCAGCTTGTCTTTCGCAGGAGCACCCTTGCGAAACAGTAGCAACGCAAGGTTTGTTACGATTCCACAAGCCTAATTGTACCTCTATTGGGGGTGAGCGCGAACACAGGCGGTGCGGCGAAGCCCGCCTCCGTGACGTCAGCTTAGGGATTCTCGCATTTTTCGTCTGCTTCACTCAGGCTCGCTCTCCCAGCTGTTTCTTTGCGCTCGGTCAACGTCTGATGCTTGTCCGCACCGGAATTGGCGTGTGGGTAACTTTTTATCATAATATTAGGCATAAAAGTGCATACACTAACTCATGGTGTCAAAGTATAGTTTTGGATACCGCTACGTGAGAAACATTGCCGGCGCCACTCCATTCCTTGCGAAGCCGGTCCTGAGCGGAGCGCGAAGAGTCGGAGCTAGGCGTCAGCTTCTCAAGTAAGCATTCAAACAAAAGGAAAAGTCAGCTGCCAATAACCGACAACAGCAAAAATGGAAGACCAAAACAAATTCTAGGCCTTCAGGGCTGTTGGCTTTGGCAGAAGGCATTACGATTCCCGGTAATCATATGTAAGGTAAAACAGTTTTTACAACCTTGCCGAATACTCGAACGTGTTTTGTCACATCCCTTTACGTTGTCAAGGCATGAAAATTTGTCGACATGCACTATACACTGCAAAAACTGTAGGTTGAGTTCTAAATAACCCTGTGTGTAAATACGCGCGTGCTGATTCTATACCAGGCATCTAACCAGGATGGAGGTTTATTGAGCAAAACGAGTCACTTCTTCGTAAATTTATAGTAACACATATATCTTTGTTAAGAACTGGAGGGATATTTCGGAACATTTTGCACAGCCATATCTTCCCGATATTCGGATATGCGTTATAGACGGTATTCATTCAAAAGTTTAGCGGGCGATTTTCTTCGCTTGGCCACACTGAAAGCCGCCATGTCTGTGGCCACTGTGCTAGCGCATGCGCTGTGCGCCCACATCTCGAGAAAAAAAAAACACCGGTGTCCCGTTTGTCGTCTGCCGCGTTTCAACCCAATTATCGGTAGTGGCGTCAAGAGATATATTATTAATCGCATTCACATTACGTGGTGGCGCTCTAACACCTGCCATCGATAACTTCGCATCACCGGAGGATGAAACCGCGGCAGCGAACGGCCGGAACGGCGCGCAAGTCCGACACTGCAGTTGGCTGCCGCCGTGGATGCCGACGCAAGTGCACCCGCACCGTATCCACGACTTTGTCTGGTAAGTTCCCTCTAATGCATGGCTGATTACAAAAACCGAATAATTTCTTTGGAGAGCTGTTTCACGCGTACGCCGATTTAGCGATGGTAGCGAATGCGAGGCCGGTGCTGTAACCCGAGCGCTGACGGATCGCAAGCGCCCTTTGAACAAATCCCTCGAGTTTGGCTTCCGTACGGCAACATTTTCTGCATATGCCTTCGGGCGATCACTTTTCCGCGAGCATACGCGTGACTTATCGCGACGCAGTCGCACGCATACGTGGGCTCTAACGTTTTTATCGCTCTACCTACTCGTGCACGCCCCCGTCTGCCAACGTGTTTTCAAATAAATTGGAATGAAAACTTAGGCAGGCAGCAATGCGCCACCATCAGCTTCGCAGTCACCAGTCGCGGTCGCACGCTGGATGCCTTGTCGGTTGTTCGAACGAGGGATAAAAAACAGGCGCGCTCTTGTTTTTTATTTAAATCGCGGCAATCACTGACACTGACATCACTGAGATTTTCTTCAGACTCCAATTCCAGAGAAAATCTGCTGTTGCAGTGACCAACCCGTTCCGCTGGTGCCGTGTAGATTCAATGCGCAAGTCTTGACGCAGAAAAATTACTAGGACCCAGATTTCGGAAGTGTAGTGGACGCGCATTTCACGGCGCGCTTAAGGTGCGTTTCTCACGCTCGCTCGGGCGGCGGTTCGCGTTACCGGACCCGCCGGATGTGACGCGTGAGCTATCGTGTTCCACGCCTGCGCCGCCGCGCCATCGGGGACCGGGGGGGGGGGGGTTTATTTCTCTTCGCTTAATAAGGCACTTGAGTTCCAGCAACCGGTCGGTGTGGTCGCTTCCATCGTCGCTCGTCAGTCGACGAGACATGGTGTCAGAAGTGGGATAAAGTTAGCGACACATCGATCAATTATTAATAGCAATCAGTCTAAGGTGCGTAGCCTGCAAAACACGCTATGGCGGATGGAGATCCTTCTATCCAGTTCAGCGGCACCGGGCTTCAACCGCCACCGAAATTCGATTTTGGGAACCCAAGCTCTTGGAAAGAATGGGTCTACCAGTTCGACGACTATTGCTATGCATCTGGGCTCTACCAAGCGCCGGGAGAAGTACAGGTCAGAACGCTTCTTTACGACATGGGCTCCCAAGACGCCTGCCGCGTTCTCAACACTCTAGCATTGTCCAGCGAAGACTGGAGCTCGCTAGAAGAAGTTCACCGATCAGTTCATCCACCCGGTCAACGAGGTCTACGAAAGTGTCCGCTTCCACCGTCGAACCCAGGGTGAAGGCGAGACCGTAGACGAGTTCTACACTGCGCTGCGTACACTTGTCAAAAAGTGCAACTACGCCTCAGCGGAAGTGGAAGAACGACTCGTTCGAGACAGGTTCGTCATGGGTCTCCGGGACTCTAACCTTGTGGACAAACTGTGCCGAACACAAAAGCTTACCCTTGAAGAAGCAAGACTACAGGCTCGCATCAACGAAGATGCCGTGAAAGCCCGTGCAGCAGTGTTCCAAAAAGAGCCGAATCCTGCTCACGTTGTGGCCGAGGCCAAAGTTCAAAAGCAATTCCAAAAGCCGCGACATGGCTCGGATTCTCAAGGGAGCTCCGGCAAGCGTGTTATGAAGTCCAACACAAGCGACGCTACCACGAGCTGCAGATACTGCGGTCGACCAATGCATCCTCGAGCAGATTGCCCAGCTAGGCAAGCCAAGTGCAAAGGGTGTAATCGGATTGGACACTTCGAAGCAGTCTGCGAAAAGAAAAGCAAGAAGAACATGGGAGCTCTCACACTGCACTCCGTAGCAGCCATCACCAGAGCCAAGTTCGTAAAAGTGGCCGTCAACGGACTACGCTAACTTCAAGGTTGACTCGGGTGCGGAGGTGACAGTGGTACCGGACTCGTTTCCAGGCATACCGAACAGCTGCAAAAGCCAGAAGGTGAGCTTACGGGCCCAGGAAATTACTCCCTCACCGTTCTAGGAACATTCCAAGCGAAACTGAGCTGGAAAGGCAGGTCTACAGTGCAAACAGTGTATGTTGTGCCTTCGCAAGACCCGCCGCTTCTTGGATTCCCTGCGATACAGGCTCTTGGAGTTGTACGGTTCGTGGACAGTGTAACGGATTCTACCGTCACTTTGAAGGACAGTCTCTTCGATGGCTTGGGTGAGCTGCAAGACGAATACGTGATACGTCTCCAACCAGGCGCCAAACCGTTCTCACTCAGCGTGCCGAGAAGAGTACAGATTCCGCTTCACAAACCAGTTCGAGAGGAGCTCACCAAGCTCGAATCCCAGGGAGTCATCCAACGGGTGGACCGTCCCACACCATGGTGTTCCGGTATGGTGGCTGTTCCAAAAGCAGGAGGAGGCTACCGAATATGCGTTGACCTCACCCGACTCAATGCAGTCGTGCTTCGGGAGCGTCACATACTACCCTCAGTCGAGAACATCCTGGGACGCCTCGGATCAGCAAAGGTATTCTCTAAGCTCGATGCTACCGCTAGCTTTCACCAGGTGAAGCTTTCAGAAGAAAGTCAAGAACTCACTACGTTCATAACACCAATGGGAAGATTGTTTCCAAAGGCTACCTTTTTGAATCTGCTCAGCGCCAGAATATTTTGAGCGACAGATGAGCAGAATTCTGGAAGGCCTCGAAGGAGTTGTGAGCATGATTGACGACATTCTTGTCTTCGGAGCACCGCAGCAAGAGCATGACCAACGTCTCAAGCAGGTGTTATAGCGCTTGGAAGAAGCGGGAATCAAGCTGAACCGCAAGAAATGCACGTTCTCTGCAAACCAAGTCAAGTTTCTTGTAGTCGTGGTTAGCGCACAAGGAATCATTCCCGATCCAGAAAAGGTCGAGGCTTTGGCCAAGCTACCAACCCCATTAGATGTCAGCGGTGTCCGAAGACTGCTGGGAATGGTGAACCATGTGGGCCGCTTCATTCCTCATCTTTCCGACATCACAGCACCGATCAGGGCATTGCTTCAAAAGAGAAACTCATGGCTTTGGGGACCGTGCCAGCAAGCTGCTTTCGACAAGCTCAAAAGCTTGCTCAGTTCAGAGGTCTGCATGGCTAAATATGACCCATCGTACCCCACGGTTGTGTCAGCTGACGCAAGCTCATACGGTCTCGGAGCCATATTGCTTCAAGATCAACCATCGGGAGAACGACGAGCGGTTGCTTACGCCTCACGATTCCTAACGGACACTGAAAGCCGCTACAGTCAAACAGAAAAAGAAGCTTTGGCTGTGACGTGGGCTGTGAAGAGGTTCGACCAGTTTCTGAGGGGCATCGCATTTCAAGTCGAAACGGATCATCGTCCTTTAGTCACGCTCCTGGGATCAGCAGAACTCGACATGATTCCGCCCAGAATCCAGCGCTTGCGAATCCGTCTTATGCACTATCAGTTCACTGTTCTCTACGTCCCTGGCAAGCTGATTGCCACGGCAGACACGCTGTCAAGGGCTCCTATTCAGGGACACGATCCTGAGCGAAGTCAATGGCAGACAGACTCCATCGAGTTATTCATTGGGGAAGTCGTTACAGCAGCTGCCACCCTCATGTCCTCCCGCATGGATGCCTTACGCAAGCACCAAGCGGAAGACGGCATCTGTTCTGGGCTACTCCGCTTCTGTGAGAAAGGATGGCCAGAAAACGTCTCAAAGGTTCCAGTTCATCTAAGGGAGTACTGGAAGGAAAGAGGCAACATCACAGTGTGCGATGGCTTCTTGCTCAAAGATCGCCGCATCATTATTCCAAGCCTGATGCGCCGTGAGGTACTTCAGCAAATCCACGAAGGCCACCAGGGCATTGGACGGTGCAAGGCAAGGGCAAGGGACGCAGTATGGTGGCCTACCCTTAACAGCGAAATTGAGCGGCTCGTAACATCGTGTGAGAAATGCGCTCAGACGAGAGTTCAGCGTTCGGAGCCACTAATCGCAACACCGACTCCAAATCGGCCATGGCAGCGTGTAGGCGCCGACTTGTTTGAACTTGATGGAACTCACTACATAATCGTGGTGGACTACTACTCTCGTTTTCCGGAAGTAATTAGCTTGTCGTCGACCACCTCCACAGCTGTCATTGCGGCTGTCAAGAGCACGTTCGCGCGACATGGAATACCTGATGTGTTCGTGTCCGACAACGGCCCGCAATTTTCGTCATGGGTGTTCGCCGAGTTCGCGCAGACCTACGGATTTCATCACATCACGAGCAGCCCGGGCTACCCACAGTCAAACAGCAAAGCAGAACGCATGGTGCGGACCATGAAGGATCTTTTCACAAAATCCAAGGACCCACACATGGCGCTTCTGGTGTACCGCGACACGCCAGGAGCGAGCGGATACGGCCCATCGCAGCTCCTAATGGGCCGACGTCTGCAAACGACAGTGCCGAAGATGCCAGACACCCTGCAACCGGAGTGGCCACCACACGACGAAGTTGCAGCTAAGGATAAAGCTAACCGAACAAAACAAAGTCAAGACTTCAACCGTCGTCACGCCGCCCACCAACTCCGCCCACTCGCTGACGGGGAGGATGTGTGGGTGCAGGATATGTCATGCGCAGCAAAGGTGCTCAGCCCAGCAAGAAGACCACGCTCATATGTGGTGGAAACACCGACAGGCATCATTCAGCGCAACCGTCGGCATTTGGTGCCGTTCAACGGTGCAGGCATGCCTAATGGCCTTGCGTCTGACAGTTATTCAAGCACACACGAAACACCAGCAGTGACGGTTGAAAGCTCCGCGGATCAAACCCGCCGGATGTGTGACGCGTGAGCTATCGTGTTCCACGCCTGCGCCGCCGCGCCATCGGGGACCGGGGGGGTTTATTTCTCTTCGCTTAATAAAGGCACTTGAGTTCCATCAACCGGTCGGTGTGGTCGCTTTCATCGTCACTCGTCAGCCGACGAGACAGGAAGTACCTTAATTTGAGGAATGAAAAAAAATTGGGCATTTTAATTAGTGAACAAAGCGGAGTAACGCTAGTTCCATCTTTGGCTCGTTCCTTTTAACTGCGCTATTTTTACTGTGCACCTTAAAACACCCAGTTATTCCTCCCTCCCCCTCTGTGCTTTTACTACATAGCTGCATTTATTACATGGAATGGCGAGTTGATTTTTAAGCATTGCCTTGGGCACACATGGTATCTAGCTGGTTATTTTATGCACCATTCTTTTTTTAAGCAACCAACCTTCCCAACCGGCAAGCAGACTATTCATATGCTTGCAGGCTCTGTTTTCACCATCCTTGCGTCTGCACATATGTATATTTGTTAAACGTTGCCTGCATACCTTCTAGTCCAGACTTCATATTTGAAAAGCGGCAACTGGCCACAGTTGCCGCTTTTCTAATGGAGGCGAAAAGCAGAAATGCCCATGTTCGAGATTTTGGCACACGTTAAAACATCCCCAAGTGGTCAAAATTAACCTTAGTCCCTCACTACGGTGTGCCTCATCGCCTGTGTAGTGTCAGTGTGTTAAACCTCATAGTCAATCAAAGTGTTCGTACAAACCTTCTACAAAGCAAGCACAAGCCGTTTTCAACTTTATGTGGTCACTGGTGAACTGACTGTTGTAAAACTTTGCATCGCAGCATGTTTAAGTTCACATGTTACTACTCACTCTTGCAGGTCTGAAGCATGAGATCAACCACTGGCTCTCAACAGCCACTCCCCCAGTCCGGCGAAGTCAACAAAGAGCCATCCAGCCACCACTAGGCACACAAGGCTGCAGAAAAAACTTGGCATAGCGTATGCATGTTTCTGGCCTATTTTTGCTTCTCTTAAGAAGGTAAAGTTTATGCAGCCTGTGTTGCTTTTCAGTTTCAGTTGTACAACTTTTTTTTTTATGTTGATTATGCAAAATTCGTGTTGAAACGTATAAAAATGTGCAGTGCCAAAGGGACACTGCACCTCCAAGGCAAACTTCATTTTAGATTTTTTTATCCCTCACCTCCGTAAATGCTGGCATCATTACAGGAGTACTTGTCGAACGTTTTGATGTGTGGGTGTTTGCGTCTGTCCCGAATGCAAGATGGTGTGCCACGGTCCCTTAAAGGGGCTGGACCTACCCCACTTCTGATAGTGATGAAAAGCATGTCATAGTCTTCACATAAGCCATATGATGGCCAATTCTTTAAATACGTGTGAACATCCACTGCCTGACTACTCTTTACGTCCCAACTTTCAGCCTCTCATCAGTGCTAGTAAACATCCTACGCGAGGCTGACCCCTTTGCTAAGCTGCACAGAAAAAAGAAAGGTCAACCCAACAGCTCAGCCATTATCAGCAGCTGACAATCCTTGTGAATCCTCAGGTGCTGTCAAGTGCACAAATAACTCCTCCATGTGCTCACCTTTGTGAGAGAGAAACGAGCCAAGAATGCCCCAGCAACACATCAGTGATGGCCTCCCAGATGGCCGATAGGATTCTCCAGGTACAGCGCGGAGGGGTTTTGAAGCCCCTCCCCCAAACATTTTACTATGCTGCACATAAGCAAGTGCTAGCATTCATTTTGGCAAGGCTCCTTCCATTCTCCCATACCTCCATACACCCCCAACCCCTAAAAGTATTTCTGGCTGTACCAACAGTTGATGGACTGTGAAGAATGAGCACCCTGGAAAGAACTAAAGGAGGTGTTTCAGGTGTGCATTTGGAGGTTGTCAGGTGACACACTGTTGAGTCGAGTTGATACGTGCAGCATACCACGGTAGCAATGCACCAAGCATGTGTGATCCTGCATTCAAGGCCAGTGCACTGCAGGCGTATTAGTAACTGCACTTGCATTGGGTCAAATTAAACTACGCAGCTGTTGAGAAAAACAATGGGGTGTACTCACGGGAGCAAAACTCTAGATTGATGCAAGCAGCAGCTGAAAGGCATTACATGCTGCCACATGAATAAGTGCCTCCTGCCAAGAAGACACTGGCTGTACGGCCTAGTTTAACAGTACGATGTTCATTTCGTGCTTGTTGCTTTGGCTACATGTGGCTTCGGCCTTGTTGAAGCGTTTTAGCGATTAGCGGTCAGCAATGCATTGAACGTTTTTTCCTTGACCTCTGATTGGGAGCTTAAGCACGCGACAGGCTTCATTAAAATCAAGTCCTAGCACTTCGGGATTTATACTCTATGCGCAGATTGTGACTATTCGTGAAGGACGAGGACAATAGAAAGGAGCAGTAAAAAATTCTTTAGGGCCTCATCTGGGGAGAGTGACCATTTGGGCTCCTTTCCTTGGTTGCAGCAAAGCCAAGGGAATGCGAGCTGTGGACCGGCGACCAAGGACAACTCCACCCGGAGCTGGGATTGTGTGCGCTGGACGTTGCATCGTCGGCTGTCGAGCACTGAGGGCCAAAACCATCGAGGACAGGCGGCCATATCCATGCCAACAGAATCAACCTAAACAACAAGGTCAGCTGGGCAGCTACGGTCTCCCACGGCAAACACACTCAGAGACACATGGTCCCCCAGAGTCAATACACTCACGGCAGACATTCCGATTCATGCTCAGAAATTAACAAAATCCATCACATGCTTGAGTCCATTATCGTTGCAAAGAAAAAGTTCTAAAAGCAGCCCTAACTGAACTTAAGGGAGTCGACACCACTGTGAACCCCGCCTCTTCCAAAACGTCAGACCAGCATCTCAGGCCATCGTTCACTCCAGCCACAGCAGGTTACCGACCTTGGGGTCCTCAGAAATTGGGTCCGCAGATGCAATGGACAATTCTCCATCTGGCTCTACTCAGTTAAAACACTGGGACAAGAAAATTGGCCTTGGCAAACCCCCCTTGCTTCAGGGTCGGATGATTAGTACGTTACGGAAGGTGTGCTTCAAAATTTTGGAGAACAGATCATGGAAACCCTCGTGCGACATTCAAAGCCATGTTAGTGCAATTTGAGGATAAGATTGGTGCTGAAATCACCGGTCTCAACATTTGCATCACCGGTTCTTTGAGGACGCTGCATGGAGGGGAATGGGCCCCATAAAATCGACTGCACGTGCGTCTGGCCTCCGTCAGCGGACAGTTCCAAAGTGCTCACCAATCGTCTAAAGGCACATTCCCACTGGCGACTTGGCACATTGCGTGACATCGCAAGTGATGAGCCGGGCATCGCTTTTTTTCGCTTTGCGAGGGAGGACAAGATCGCTCTAGGACTGAATCCCCTCGTTGCGCCTCGGCAATGCAAAACCAGATAGCCAATCATGGCTAAGGAGTCAGCTGACATAGCTGCAAAGGAAAGATTTGTTTACATCCAGCAATGCAAACAATGGTGAGCCGCTGCTGCCGCACAGGGCTGACTGTGCCTGTCGGGTCAGGGGTCAGGCCGGCAAGAAATTTTTCATGCGCTTCAGTTCTTTGGTCAGTGACTTCAGGGTATGTGTGTACTAAAAAACAAACAGTGTAGAACTCATCAGTGTGGAAAGTCTTTTCAAATGGCAAACACGGTGTAGAACTTGGAGCGTTCGGAGGCGTCAAAACTTCTGCGTCTGTGAAAAGAAGTGAAATTTGCCGGCCGGGATGCGAGTATTGTTGCATCGAATTAATTACTAAATGCAAAACATGGCTGACCGGCACGTTTCCCCTAAACGTATGGAGCCCTTCTCGCAACACCTCCAAATTGACCGAGCTTTTTTAGAAAACTCTTGAAATTTTCCATTTCGACACATTACTCATTGTCGGTGATTTTAATGCACATCACACTAAGTGGGGATTGCAAGCATGACACCATTAAAAAGCGAAAACCTTTGGCTTGATGCCCAACAAGAAGGCCTCACCCTTAATACTGACCATACGCATCCCACTTGCACCGGAAGTAGTGCGAGCAGTGATGAGCAGCAGTGTGAGCAGCCTTGCCTCACTTTTACAGAACACACGTAAAGGAAGACCACTTTACGCAACACATAAGAGAATCTCGGCAGCGACCACCCGGCAACATCAAACGAAGGTCTGGTAGGCCCGCTTATCCTCATTTACTGAGATGCATTTCAAGGGCTCTGAGTGGTGCAGCGGGATTCCTCACACTCGGTGATTGGTCCACATATCTGAGAAATAACTAACATCAAGGCAAAGGCGGATCAACTGGGCCGAGATGCTGAGCAGGCAACTAATTATACATTTGAAGCAGGGAGCCAATGACAGGTTGACTTGCAGTTTCCCCACATGTGGGAGGCCAAGAGTGGTTTGCAACAGCAACTCCGCAAGAACAAAGTCAGTTGCAACGTGTTTTGTCGCCTGGATTGGCTTGACCAACACATTGAAGAATACTCAGTTATTGCGACAAAATTGGCATGCAGCTTGCGATTGCACCGTGAGAAGCAACTACCCAAGACATGAAACGTCGTCTGATGCTTAATCGATCTCGGTAAGAGCCAAGCCATACATTGATGCAACCTAATGGGGAATTCCATTGAGAGAACAGGAGCAGTGGCATCGTGCAGTGAGGAGTAGGTGACAGAACACTTGGGGGCACGCGGGAGCAGGGCCACTGCACCTGCCATGAGTGCGGCACGCACCCGGAGAGCAGGTGGGAGAGGAAAAAACGACGAGGGGAAAACACGGTCCCGACCGGCTGTATGGGCATACATGATAGCATTTATCAGGTTAAATAAGGGCGATCCGTCTACACTACTTGCAGTAGCAGCAATATGAGGCCTGTCTGCAAGATTGGCGAGTGAGGAACAGGCGGTATCACTACGAGGGCGTCTCAAATACGGCAAAAACCAGTAACAGAGGCTATTTTGCTCATATGCACCATCTCTTGGGGTGAAGTAGAGGTTAAACTGCCGGCTACTTGTTCTTGTAGTCGTTCGTGCGAATCTCCCCGGTGCTGTTCGTTTTTTTTCTCTGTCTCTCTCTCTCTCTCTCTCTCTCTCTGTTCAGCCCTTAGCGTTTTTGAGAACTGAGAACAAATATTTCAGTAGAAGAAACACCCCCGCCCCACGCAGAATCGTTAAATGATGTACAACCAAAGTGGGAAGCTCCTTCACTGGGTCTGTTTACTGAACAGCACCGTTGATTCTGGGCATGGAGTTCAGTGAGAGTAAAGCCCCTCCTATGGGCAGGGCCGCGGCGGAGGGGCTTTAATTTAGAGCAGCCCAGCGGCAGCGCGGCGGCGCGTGTCATGTCGTCGCTCCATGTACCGTAATTACCCGATTCTAACGCGCGCCCTTTTTCCGGAAAAATAGGCCGAAAAATCACATGCGCGTTAGCATCGGATTCGAAACCGAAACCGAAACAGCAGAAATGTCGTCCCACCCATCGCCATCACCATGTCAAGATGGCGCTAAAGCTTTTAGCAACGATTTTTCGGACGCAGGAACCATATGCGCCTAGACTTTTCTATCGGCGTTCACACAAATAGTCAAATTGTTCCACTTGCGCGCTTGATAACAGCAATGGCAGCAGCGGCTCTCACGCGTTCAAAACGAACGGTCGGCTGAAGCGTGCGGCTCTGGAGAAGCTCGCGGGATGGGCGTGCGAGGCGTGGGCCACGATCCCATCGACCATGGTTGAATGTTCGTTCAGAAGTGTGGCATCGTGAAGGCTCTTGGCGGCACCAAGGACGAGATGTTCTGGTCAGCGGAAAGCGACGAGGAGTGAGATGAGCGAAATTACTTTGGGGAATAAATCGCCCATTTCTCCCGCATTCGTTTGTCTGGGTTATAAAGTTCTGTGATCGTTACAAACGGAGGTGCAAGTTTTTTGGTTTTTTTGTCAGAAAAATCTGGTGCGCGTTAGAATCGGGGGCGCGTTAGAATTGGATAAGTACGGTAGCTCAGAGATTTCCTGCCGCGCGAACTTTGTCGTGAAAGTTCGCTCCACGTATTCCAGCCTTTAGGCATCCCAGCAATCTCTGCGGAAAAGCATGTGTGAGCAAAGCCGGGCAAAGCACGTGTGGCGGTGTGAAGCATTCGCATGCTCGTAGGGCTCGCTGCCCATTCCACAAAGTTGCAAATGCACGATGGATACTGCCGCGCTCCCCGATACAAGGGAGCAAAACACACACACACACACACACACACACACAAAGGGGAGGATATGACGTTAAAGGTCATGTGACTTCCTTCGTATCGTACTGTGCTCACTCCGACTTTTCAAGCGGGAGCAGATCGAACTGCTCCCAACTGCTCTCAGAGCACCGAAAGTGGTCTCACACTACCACTGGATGACAGTGCTCCTACTTCTGTTCGACCACTGAAACACGCCTGCTCAGGAGAGAGCACTTTCAGAGTGCTTTTGAGTGCTCCTGATCTCCCAATGGAATTCGCCATAGGTGTCATTCCCTATCAGTTTGGTAGCACGGACAAAGAACTATTGAAGGTTATTCAGGATCTTCATATTGCAAGCTGTGCTGCCAAAGTACTGCCCCCCTACTCGAGCCGGAATAATGCCCTCCTCAACATTACTTCAGGCAAGGTACGCGGCTGCCATTACGGCCCTTTGCACAAAACAAAATGTGCTTTTAGGCAAAACGACATCAGGAACAAATGCTTGTAATCTAGGTTATGACTTTTTGGAAGCCCTCACTCATTAGCTCAATATGTGATGGGATAGAGGGCACATTCCGAAACAGTGGAAAAGAGCCAAAAATATTTTAATCCCTAAACCTGAAAAAAACCTTACGATTGAAATTCTCCAGCCATTATCTCTCATTCCATGCATGGGAAAGGTTCTTGAACATGGAGGAAAACTCTTTTTCGGCATACCATGATCAGTTTCAGACGTACACTTTCTACAAAGGTTAAGGCAGCATGAGCTTTAGCTAACAGCCAAACAAGGAGTCGCATTTTAAGCACATTGGACATTAACCTTCCTTGCAGCACGACTTTACAAGTAGCTATTCCAACAACGCGGAGATTGCATCCTCATTCCCCCTCTTCTCGTGAAACGCACCCCAATTACGACGACGAGCGACGATAGGCCAGGGCGCAAGCTCTGCGCAAACGCTAAGCTAAATGTGAGGACGTGGTTTACAGGGACGCAGCCAACTATTTTCGTCTCGACGTAATATTAGTTGCTGTAGTCAATAACCAGGGAAACTCCATTGCCTCTGGCCCGCTTCATACCCCAGTGGTGTATGAAGCAGCAGCCATTGCACTGGCAATGGTGGCCTTCACAAAAATCAGAACAGTAAAAAAATTCAGGGAAGCTTGCGCTCACGTGCAAGACTTGATCATTGACGGACACAAAGTTGAGTTTTATTGTCGTGGTGCCGTGGTTGACGTCGGCGGGATGGCATTTCATTACCTTACGTTGAGCAACGCCAGAGTGAGCTCGTCGTTTTGATCGACGTTTTCTTGTGCCACCCTGTAAGCATGACTTATCGTCTCTAGCAGATGCTTTGCACGCCGAGCCTGTCGAAGCACACCGGCCTCTTCCTTTCCTCGGCCATGCCAACTATCTGTGGCCTATCCACTATCCACGACAAACTATGCACACGTATCAAGGCACGCGAGCATGAATGGTGTGCATTTTCGTAGTATTTTAAAAGCTGCGGACACCATACAGAAATGATTTGCTCAACAGCATCGCTGTTAATTAAAACCTCCAAGTCTGCAATCCTAAATTTCTCCCGAGGGCAGATCTCCGAAGAGGTGTCCGTACCTCTAACTTTTGGCCTCGACCCCGAAAAACGAACCGGCAAGTTCTGGACCGCTAATTCTGGACCGCTAATTCTGGACCGCTAATTCTGGATCTAATCTGGACCGCTGCCCTCTTTGGCATGGCCAGGAGTGAATCCGCACACAACGCCGCTTGCGGCTTCACCGACCTAGCGCACGTCAATCTGGACGGTGGCTTCCTCTCACTGTCAGGCAGGAACAGAGTAGTGTCCTACACGGATATCCCCAACCACTGTCAGCTGACCTGAGCCTGTATCCCTCCCAGGAATCTGTGGTTTGGAGACCCCTCCAGACAAATTCGTGTCGGAGCTTAATTGTCTACAGCTACTGTTACCCAGGACAGGTAACAGTAGCTGTCCCCCCACCCCCCCTGCAGAGTGCCACAGGTGCCAGGAAGGAGCAGGCCTAGCACACATGCTATGTCAGCGTCCTCACACAGCCACACCAAGTTGCAGTGTTAATAGCAGTGGGAGACCGTACTGCACAGCTCCTACTTGGGGAGAGTAGAACAAGGGTAGGAGCAGTAAGCACCCTGGAACTATCATCACATCTGTCTCTGGCCCTCTAACACCTTTCACCATATGAATTGTTCCAATTTTTACTGCCCCATTTGCTCAATTCTTAGTTCCTACCCCATTTTAATAAAAGGTGTATTGAATGTTAAATACTCCAAATCTTTGTGCATCAACCGTAAGTGCATCTATCGCAAGTGCAAGGGGCATGAATAAAAGGGGATGCTTAGAATAAAAAAAATTACAATGTAGCAGTGAGTGTGAATTTTAGCATGTTTTAGCTATGATGGGCATGTAAATTGCTTTTCAGTGATGCTGTGTGCCAGATACAAAGTTCCCTTCTATGTACACAATGACGAGTTTTTTCCAGCAGAGTCCTGGGTATCGCGTTTACAATAGTGAAAATTCACTATCTGCTACTTATTTTTTTTTGTAGGTCTTTAAGCAAAGCCTGCAAAGCTGTTAGTAGGCAACAGGTTAGTGGGCAACAACAGAAAAAGTTTATTCAGCACACAGTATGTCATTTGTGATGTCACTGCTTAAAATGATATTTGCATTTTCCTCGTGTTAAAAAAATCACAGCAACTGGACAGTATCATACACAGAAAAGTGTTGAAACAGTTAAAAAAAATAGGGATTTAAAGGCATTATACAGACAGGTAATAGTTTTCTGGTAAATACACAAAGTAATGCCACACTCCTAAACTAAAAAGATAATTGAGATTGATGTGATTTCTCTAGCATAGCACGTTAATAACAACTGAACAAGACGACGAGCTGCAGGCTTACAAAATTGCTTCACCGATGCAGTTGTTGGAGTCAGAAAAGAAATCTGTAAATACAGGATGTGTTGAGTACAAATGACCATCAATACCAGACGTGCCCAGTAAGTGCAGTCTTCTGCTGAATGGCAAACACGCAAAAAAAATGACTTGATACACTTAATTTACAACTAAAAACAAACTGCAAAAAATGTGAGTATAATCAGATTGCAAGGTAAAACTGACAGGACTAAATTTCTTGGCAAGTTGCAGTATTCCAAAATGGTTTTACCAATGCTGCAAATATAACCCGCCGCGGTGTCTCAGTGGCTAAGGCGTTGCGCTGCAAAGCACGAGGTGCAGTCACTTTCATTTCCGAGGGTTGGGGTGGTCGGACCAGCGACAAGCGCCTTACCGAGTCTTGCGGCATCTTAAATAACCTTGTACCAGGTGACACAGTGTTGGCTGACAGAGGATTCACAATAGGTGATGCTGTTGGCATCCACTCAGCCAAGCTAGAAATGCCGGCTTTTACTAGGGGGAAATCGCAGTTATCGGCTTGGGACGTCCAAAAAACTCGAAAATTGGCTAATGTCCGCATTCATGTAGAACGGGTGGTTGGGCTACTTAGAGGACGATACTGAAACCTGTCAATCACTATTCCAATTGATCTTGTGGCTGTGAAGCACAATGAGAGGCTCACCCGGCTAGACAAAATTGTAGCTGTCTGCGCAGCTCTAGCAAATCTGAGCCAGTCAGTTGTGCCATTCGAATAGGCATTTTCCAGCAAGCCGTGTGCATCAGTTTGGCTGAGACAACAATGTCTAGCAGTTTCCCTTATTGTGTGGGAAATAGGTGGGTGAGGCACGCCGTAGTGGAAGGCTCCGGATTAATTTTGGCCACCTGGCAAGAAGGGGGGGGGATCTTTAACGTGCGCCGAAGTCTCGCAGACACGGGCGTTTTTGCTTTTCGCCTCTGTCAGAAAAGTGGCTGGGAATCGAACCTGCAATGTCCTTGGGCCCAGCAGCACAACACCTTAGCCACACAGAAGAGGATGGAATGGGAATGGCCGCAATGAAATGCCAATACTGGGCAACAGTGAAAAGAGCAGCAGGCATCCAATGCCACTGGTTAGGAGGCGAACATGACCATTAGGACGGCCAGGATGCAACGCATGGTTAGTGTGGTGTGTAACGGGTGTGCAAAAAATGTTGTGTGGTGGGCATCTAAAATCACCGCAAACCATGTGTATTTATTGGAAGTATGATTTAGGGACTACCCAGCGATGGTCATAACAGCACAATGCACAGGCTACTGTACCAGGTAGTGCAATTCCTGATGATTGACTTATTGAAGCAATTTTTTGTTTCGCTGTAGTATCTAAATGCACAGATGTTTTGGTTTTCATTGTGCGATTTGCAGTTATGTTCTGTCATGAAGATTTTAGCCCTGGTCATCTGTATGAATGCACTCTTCTGTTCAAACAGAACATTATGAGGATTTTGCTCCTGTAGACATGAAAAGCTGTTTCCTGGACTGTTGACCGACGATTTACCTCATTTCTTGGCGGTGAAAGTTTTGATGTGCCGTAATGTGTAAAATAAGCCCTCCGAATTTTCCATAATGTGAAATGCTATTCCACGCAGTGAATGGCAGCACCCATTGCGAGCCTAAAGCAATGGGAGTCTAGATGAAGACATCAAGCCCAATTTTGAACTGTTACGCTTGTGATTTTGATTCCAGTGGTTTAGGTAGGTTATTTTTTGTCAGTTGTTACACCACTGTCCATTTTATGCTGCTGCTGCTGCTCTAGTAAACGTTCTTCAGCTTAGTTCTGTGTCTTCACACAAAAAATACAGGGTGTTTGTAATGCTGCCCAATGTCAGTATTTCTTTCCCTTTTTTGTCTAAACTGACATTGATGATTGTCGTCGTAGTATGCAAGTTTTTAAGAGTTGTTAATGTTTTGTGCAAAAAAAATTGTGCATCTTAGTTAGTGACATGAGGGGTCTCAACTCACATCAGTGAGCAAGCAAGCCACAGTCAAGAAGTTCAGTCCCACATGGGAAGGTTGCAATGCAAGAAAGGCAGGGGGGAGGGGGGTGTAACAAATTGTCACCTAATGCTGCCGTTCAAACGAAACAAGTCCTTTCCCACACATTGTAAATATGCTTGGTCATTTCTGTATGGAATTTGGTGTCACCATTCGAGAAACATATCAGTACTGATCTCCAGGATGACTAAAATCTAGGCACTGATATTTGTTTTACGGTGATCCTTTAATACATCAAAAGGTCAAAACAAAAATCAAAAGGTCTGCAGGCCACATGTGGCCCGGGTGTTTCACACCCTTGCTTTACATTAACTGTGCACAATAGGGCATGGCTATGTGTATCAATCGTAACACAAAGAATGGAAGGTTACAAGTGGAAGCACCCACACACAAAAACCGAATGGAATGGGAAAAAATGGTGTTTCCGTGTTCTAGATGCGGAGTGTCTTATGCTCGGGGGTATGTCACTTGTTGACCGGTGGCGACCGTCCGCACACCATCTGTGCATGCGCTCCTCTCCTCCTTTCCAAACAGCTGCGTACTCTCCTCTCCTACCGTCTGCGCGCGCTCCTCCTCCGTTCGCTTCAGCTCTCTTGCGCGCATGCGCAGCTCTCTCTCTCGTAGTCTCCTCTCCTACAGCTGTGAATATAAAGGGGAACTAGCAGAGCGCGCGTTCAGTGCTGCGCTTGCTTCGCTTGACTCCGTGCTTCTTCAGATGAAGTAGGATGGAAGCAACAGTCCCGTCAGCGGGTGCGCTGACGCAATTAAACATAACGGAAACGCAAACGGAACCCCCATGACACTCCGCATCCTACTCATGGTTCCCTTCGGGGAGATGGGTGTAATTTTTTTTTGTACCCCAGCAAGGCTCCTTGTTTAGCTCCAAGTAGTAGTGCAGAAGTGACAACAAAAGAGAATCGGCAGACTGCATCGGTGCTCCTGTGACCTACTGCAAACTATCACTAATATTTAACTGATGGGTAATTACATTGTGAACGGTTGGTTGGGTGGTGTTTTATTGATGTGTAATAAAATGTTTCTTGATAGACATGTTCTCATCATGCCATTTTTAATAGTGTCCCAAGCTGCTGTTAGCAGTTACCCTAGGTGTAAGTAAGACAAGTTAACTTAAGAAGCCTTGCTGCTGATGCCCGGAAACACCAATGTTAAGCTTTGGTGGTGCACAAAGAACATGGGTTGGTAAGCTAGTTGGTATTGCATAATGAAAAGTGGGTCTTACAAAGCAATATGAACAAAGGCAGGACAAAGCACTGAACTGTGACTGATTGTTTATTCAAGGAATAAACATACCAATGCGATTACAACCAATGAAAAGGCTAAAAGCACATCGAAACCAACACGTCATCTCGCCCCTTCCCTGCTACATAGCAAGGTTTTGATACACGATTTCTTTTTTTGGGAGTGCAACTGAAGGGTCTCTAATGCACACATTATTAAACATTCAATTTTAACTACGCCTATCAATTCATGTGTGAACTTTTCCTTTTCTAAGCAATGCACGCACTTCCCAAAAAGTGGAACACAAGCGTAACTTTTCCAGTGTGACAAAATGTGGCCCGATAATTCAATGAAGTCCTTGTGCTCACTGTACAGATCACCATTTCATAACAGTTGAATTAGCCAAAATGAAGGCGATGGCCATGAGTTATCATTTCCTGGCCAGAAACCACGTCTTGCAAAAAATATTCTAGCACATGAAGAGTATGACTAAAATGTTTTTTTTTTTATTCTAGCACATGTAGAGCATGACCAAAATGTGTCTTTTTTTTTCATTTTCCACAGTCATTGTAAATTCAAATAGCAGTAGCTTGAAAGGCACCTAAATGCACATAAAAGGGCACCAGTCGACCTCGCTATTTATTTCTGAATATTTCTGTAGATCAGTTTCGAAGTGTGCTAAACACCATCACTGTATTTAAACCTGCTGCTGCTCACGGATGCCGCAAAAAACGGCACTCTTGAGGCTTGCCCCGAAGGACGCACACCAGCTCTGTGAGGGCGCCGTATTTCTTTTCTAGCAGCTGCATACGCCTGCAATGAAAGAGAAAGAAAAAAAACGGGCTAAAGTTCGGGGTGAAGCAGAAAGGCACAATTACTTCCATTATGTGCACAATTAGTTTTTCTAAACCAAGCAGGAGCTACAAGTTTTGTACGGAGACTGAAATGGCAGTTCTGCTGCCCCTAAAAACACATAATAGTAAGTTTCGCTAAGCGCTGCTGGCGCAAAACAACAGCTTGAGACGACGTTCGTTTCCGGACGGCGTGATCGAACAGCAAATTCTTTAAAAGATATATCGGCCTCAAAAGTGCGCAGGATAGAAGTACCCGAGGTTTTGACCTTTAACTGATGCTCGCCGGTTTCCTCACTCCACCCAAGGACAATCGAAACACAGGGCTTCATGCCCTGCGCTGAGATTGACAGAAGTAAATTGATCGCTGCATGCGATCCAATCACCGCACAAGAAAAAACAAGAAGAAAACACGTTGCTGCTTATGTTCGAGTTATTATCAAAAAAGCAGCCCTAAAAACGGCTTCCCTCAAGATGGCACGGGCGACACATTGGCACTGGGTTTCTCGTGCGCTACATGTTTCACACTCAGCAAAACAACTCACCTGTGACATTAGAGCGCGGCGGCTGGCCATCAGCTGATCTGCGGCGGCGACTTGATACGCGTCTGGCGATAGGTAGATCGCACTGTACTCAACAGTACTTAGCGTCGAGTTATTACTTTGCGTTCAGTGGGCACCAGTTTGGAAATGATGCAGTTCATGCTGACAAACGACCAATGCGCTAACGATGCAACCTTTGCGCCCCGACCGGCTCGCACTCGCTCGTAGGTGTGCGCAGAGGCTAGGGTTGAATTGCAAATAAGGTTGTCACACTCATGAGCGGAACCATGAATTTTCGCGTAACCAACGCTATCGCGGTGCAACAGACTATCAAGCCACTCACACACGCCTTGCACGAAAACACAAGCTCATATCGCGGACCGCGACGTGCCTGGCCGCCATGAAGGCACGGAGGAGAAGAGGAGGTCCTGATCTGCGGGCCGTGCGCACAACGTCGCCTAGCAACAGACGCTTGGCCACAGATATGGCGGCGCACGCATGGTTGCCTGTATGTATGTGAATACGCTCTATAGGCAAACTGCATTCAAGAGGAGGAGGAGGAGGAGTAATGGGGGAGGGGAAAACTTTATTTAACAATAAATCGATCTGGTTAGTGGGACGGGTACTCAGTCCAGGACAAGAGAGTAAAAGTCCAGGACAAGAGAGTAAAAGTATATTTCTTCAAATCATAGAACGCCATCCCGGGTAGATTACGATTTGTTCTTCGTGCCTGGAAGGGTTGAAAAGCAATAAATAGCCACTTGGAATTCTTCTTCGGTTTCGATTCTTGTAATATATGCAGGTATACTATTTATTACGTTAGTTAGCGAGTATATCATGCCTTCAACACTGTAATCATGATATCATTGTTCGAGTTGACAGTCAGTTCGTTATGATAAAGATATAAATACGATAGAAATTCGGAGCACAAAAGCCGCCTTCGAGTACTGTGGACCACGTCGTTTAGGGTGCGATCGCGGTGGCGTAGCACAAACCTTCTGATTGTGTTTGCATGTGAATAAACAAAGCACGTTGGGGATATGCACCTACTTGCACGCAGCCGTAATTAAAGCCAATTTGTGAAGTAGGGAATGTGTGACATACAACATGAAGGAAGTATACGCACGAACTTTGTGAGCCTCCCAAACATCTCGAAAACTCCCAATAAGAAGTTGTTGACGGCGCAGAAAAATTAATGCGTTCGGAAGAAAAACAGCGAGAAACATTATTCTGATACAAGACAACAACGAAAGAAAAAGAAGAAAGCCGCTTTATTTCCTGCTGTGCGATACGCGTTTGAAGGCCGCTGCTTGGTACGTAGCATTAAACTGTTGAGTCTTCATAGGAGCATCTCAAAAATACTGCAGGGAAGCCTACGCATTTTGAATACTTATCGAGAAGCTCTGATCGCTGATCCTCGAGAATAACCAAGAAAGGACGAGTTACACACGATCTTCTGACCGATACTCTGAAGAAAGATGTTCTCTATCTCTTCGTGTATTGCAAACTTGTGGGGGATACAGCTTCAAATTATTCAGATGCGCCAGAAGCTTGCAAAAAGACTTAGTCGCTAGAAATACGCTTTTTAACGCACTGCAGCAACGAAACGGGTGATTTCTAGCCCAGGCACTGCTGCCCCTCACAAGCGGAGTGTAGCAAACGACAGCGGCGCGAGTCCCTAAGCCGACGTCAGAGCCAGGGGGCGCCACTCAAACATCTCACCGCCAATACTGGGCGCGGAGCTCTAGCGTGAACACCGGCCAACACCGACGAACGGCAAAAAACAATTTCTCTCTCGCTCCCGGTCTCATACATTGTCCTCGGGTAGATATCGCCCGTGCATTACTACCTCACTATTATTGGAACCTTCATGAATGTCGCGGTGTGCAACCTAAATTCCTCATCCTTCGATTAAGAAATTTACTGGGCATCGTTAAGTAACCTTACCTCCGGACAGACTGCATGCTTTCGTCGGCGTCGGCAGTATCTTTGAGCGCGAACGAACAGCTGTAGGCTCAACTATTTCTTGACCAGTTCCTGTCATTTATTCATCACCGTTGTTGTCGTATCCTCTTCTCAGTGCGCCACTTCTTCATGGACAACTCATCGAAGCACACCTGTCCAACCAGAGAGTTCGTCTGAGCAGGACAGAACACGGAAGAGCCGTCCTACACAAGATAGGATGGCAGGTTGAACCACAGACGGAAGGGGCACCACTCTCTCAGGGATGGCGTGACTCCATCACAACCAAACCGTTACCGCGCAACATGACAGTGAAACGGCATGAAGGCAGGCGGACGGTGCGGGACAAAGCCCTGGCCCGGACGCTGGAGGAGGGCCCTCAGGTCCGGTACGTGGAAGCCTCACTCCCAAAACACGGAACAAATACCGTGGTGGCCATTACGGACAACGAAGAGCTGAAGACCGAGAGGGTGAAGACTGCGGACCTTACCGTGGCAGAACAGGTAGCCATAGCGTTAGCCCTAGCCATGCCGGAGGTCAGCGTGGTGGTTACCGGCTCTAAGACAGCGTACGCAAGCTATCGAAAGGGGGTCGTCTCCTCCGCGGCAGCAAATATACTTGAGAAAGATCCCACAACACCGGGACGAGCCACCGAGCTTGTGTGGGTCTGGCTCACTCGCTCGTGGGAGGCAACGTCACCACCTACAACTATGCCCGAGAACTAGCCATCCGGGCTGAGGAAGAGCAACCACACCCCGTCACAAATTATAAGGAGATCGTCTGCCTATACAAAGAAAGTAGAACGAGGCTTCCAAAGGCGCACAAGCAACTAAGCAGGCGGCAGAAGACGATATTGCGCCGCTTACAGGCAAGGTCGCTCGCACACCCAGCGCTTTTGCACAGAATGTACCCTGCAGAACACAACACCTGTCCGTTCTGCCAGGGAGAGGGCACTCTTGCGCACAATATTGGGGAGTGCAAAAAACTCAAGACACCCCCATGCACCCTTCCCCCCTCCCCTAATTCCAAACTGCTCGAGCGATGGGAGACCCTACTGTCCAGCTCTGACCTCAACATTCAGCAAGAGCTGGTGGCTCGAGGAGAAGAATTAGTGGACACATATAGGTCCCGCAAACAGGGAACAGCTCCATCTGGTGCCTTGGCGCACCATTCTTTATTTCAAGCTCAGTAAAATTGGTTCACTCACTCACTTCATCAGCCATTCGTGTATACACTCAATGCTTTATTGCCGTCATCGTTCTCTGGAGGCTTTTCATGACTTCAGAGACGTTCTTCCACAATTAGGGGCCTTGATATTTTGAGCTGGGCCTTCACACCTCAATTATGAATGGCATTTTTTAGGTTTTTTGGTTTTTTGGGTATTTGTCTATTGCCATTCCTTTCTTTGCAAAAGCAATACCAGAAACAAAAACAATCTTGTGGATAGCCTAACCAATATACTCATGAGTTGATTTTGTGTTCCGAAATAACATTGCATCAGTATAAAAAATCAGCAGTATAAAAAACACATGGAGGGTTTTATTTCGAGGCCCGTGATGAAAACGATTTTAAATGTATGCATAAACCGGAGAGCTGATGCTACGATACACCAGATGCTGAATTACGCCATTTCTGAAACCTTATCGCCGCTGATTTTTCAGTTGTGGGAATCTCAATAACTTCTGGATGCAGTAAACAGCAAGTGCCTCTTTCTTCGGTAAGTTTCTGGTTTTAATTTTTAGTCTCCTTTCAGGGAAACCCCCAAAAAGTGTTCGCGCTACTGCGAAATTTATTGCTCAAACATTGCTCATACATAGAAAATCAGACGCAAAACTACGGCACGTTTATGGACTGTTTACGAAGTAGTAGTTGCAAACGGTCGAGTGTATTTTACTCGACCAGCCATCTCATTAATATTTTCATCCTTGCGGCAGTAAGTGTGGACCATATCGACGCATATATACGCCTCTATTCAGTTGACACAGCACTGGGTAAGAATGGCAGCGATCAAAAGCGTATTGCAGGGATCACGTCGAACATAGTGCGAAGAGTGACTGACAGGAGATTACAACGAATGCTCATTGGGCAAGGCACCTTTGACGAAGGGATAATATAGAGAGCCCATAAACGTGGGCAAGAAGACAGGACACAGAGTTGAATTGCAACAAATACTTTTATCAAGAAAACCACATGTAGGAATTATGAGGCAATGTAGAAGATCACAACCCTCACGCGAACACAATTACCATTACATATACTCGGTACGCAGCAGGATCGGTTTATTATATTTATTTTGTTTGAAGTCATGCCAAACGCAAAAAAACGTATCTAACGCGACCGTTTCCATGTGCCTCGATGAGTTAAAATACCAGCTTTCTTCTAGCATTACTTCGGTGTACCCGAACAGCAAAACACAAGAAGAACTCCTGCAGCCTCCAGATATGTTGTCTGATGTAGCCGTCCTTTCAAAAATGTCCCGGTTTAAAACGCTGTAAGCCAGGCCACCCGCATTGGGACTATGGAAGTTGAGCCTATGTGTAACTTTTCGGGATGCGAAATGACTCCAAACGAAACGTTACGGTTACCTCGTTTTGAAATGAATTGCGAACTTCAGGCTTAGACTAAAGTTGTCATGCAATTCCGTGTTTATCCTGTTATTGGTTTCAGTCTTACAGCTACAGTTTTATATGTCGTATATCCGGCACTGTGCTGGCGCCTGCCTATAAGAATATAGATAAGAAATCTTACTTACGTATTTTGTAAGTAATGTTCAAAACACCTTATAAATAAAAGCCCGCATACATACAGCCGACCATTTAGCGAGGTGGATTGCTCAAGTACGGTAAACAAAATGATATAAGCTAACAGAATATATATAAAATAAAACCGAAATACACATTTTATGTAGGTACGTGTCTGGTATCTCAGCGGCCACATGTGTATCCAAAATTTGTTAGCCAGTGATTAAGTCAATGAGCGAGTGAGTGTGCGAGTGAGCGAGTGGGTGAATGAGTGAGTGTGTGAGTGAGTAATTGAATTTTTATGTAAGTAGATGAATGAATATGCAAACTTTACTGCGACGAGCTTCAGCCGCTGATGCTCAGCGCACGGCTGGTGCGGCCATCCTCACGTCTGGGAAGCTCTGGTCTGTGCTTGTTACCCAGTGCCTCTCGCCTAGGTGCCTTCCCAATACGCACTGCTTGGTCTGGCTTTAAAGATGACTGCACGCCGTTTCTTGCACGCCCAAATATACCGTCGAAAGTTCGCTTTGCATCGCAACCACATCAGTGCCCACGCTTTCTGGCGTTAGTTGCCGCGCTCGCTGCCGGACAGTTTTCAGTCAATACCAGCGTTTCATCCCGATTATATCCATTTTTTTCTCTCACAGCGTTACAATGCCGGCACGCTCATTTTTTAAAGTGTACATTCAATGCCTGTAGTCATGCGATCGGTTACGACACAACTAATCGGGCGCATAGGGCGAGGCACGTGGCGAGCTGCGCTTCGACGTGACGTCGGTTAGGCAACATTGGTTTGTATGGCAACAAACTCGCCACCACCCATCTTTCGTTGTAGATCCTACCGCTGCGGTGAAGGATCGGAGGCAAAACGTTTGGCCAACATGACCCGTGAATTGCTCACACAAAAGATGAAACTTTTTTTTCCCATAGCAAGAGGTGCACCCCCCCAAAAAGGACTACATGAGAATAACTGGGCCCCGTCGTTATTGAGACCGTAATATGCATTGTAGTTATCAGGTGGTGAATACTTTATTTTAGTTTAATTCACCGTAAAACAACTCTTTGTTCCAGTTATAGTGAGAAAAAAAAAGAAATTTGTGAGCGTCAGACGCGTTTTGTTGCGCCCTCTCTGAAGCGGCCTTCCCGGTATTGTTTTGGATGGAACAAAGGACGTGACGTTTACTCCACCAGATTTTTTCAATATGGCGGCTTGACATCTAATAAGGAGACATTGTTTAAATACATCTATAAGTTACGTTGCAATACTCGTCGCCCTTCTTTGTGCCAACCAAATAAACAGAAAATGCGACCTTCGCCGTAGGGCGTGTGCGCGACCGAAGAAGGGGTTTGAATTGGTCTTGCTATTGGAGATCCTTTCCAATGCTATGTATTTTGTATTCAGCGGCTAGAGAGTAATGTTCCACAGAACCGTGTCTAAATTTCATAACAATTATCATAAAAGGAAAGGGCAAAACCACCACGTTGTCGATCTGTAGACGTTGTGGGTTCTTCTGTTTTAGATTTTATATACATTACAGAAATTTAGCCATGTAAGTTGTATAATTTGCCATACGTTCAACATTACACCACTTTCAGAGTGAAAGGTTAAATCATTGGTAAAATTCTTATTCGATAAAGGGTTCAGGGAAATCTAGCAGGACGAGATTAACTTGATTGTGTTTTTTAGGGCCAATCGATAAGCACTGCATTTGAGCAGTTTTGTGACTGTGGAAAGCTATCTCAGATATCATGTGATGATAAAAATCGGTTTTCCTTCAGTATGCGGTTTTTTGTTATTACGTTACAAATTCTGCGAAAACTCTTTACCGTTATGCTTGTTTTCGGCTCAGAGAAGAAATGTTCGCAGCTGCACAGAAGAAACAAAATACATTTTTTGATTTGTGTTGGATTTGAGCCGGGGCCTCCAAGTCGGAGCTGCATGCGTTATGCAGAGTTATCCATACAAACTGGGAGTGGCAACGCAAGATTTAACTCAATGTCTGACACGTGGAAAGGGAACGGGACTGGAAATGAGCAAAACACAATCACACAAGCCAGATACACCTCTGTTCTGAGGACGCTTTCTAGTGAATAGATGGCAATGTAATTATAGCAGTAATTCTGGCTAAAACAAAAGAAACCGAAAAGAAAAAGAAGACCGCAACACAACATTAAATTTTGGAGATTTTTGGGAAGCATTACCATGATTTTGCCTTGAAAGGACGTCAGATGAACTATACATAACTTAAAATGTCTGCAGGATCATATACAACCAGCAATGGGTTTAGCCCAAGTTATTCTTATTTGTTATCCAAAAGCCTAAGTTAATATTGTGCATAAGTAGCCTTACTGAATGGTTTAGGCTAGCTCAACCTCTAGCTTATGCACAGGAACAGTTCGTTCTTTCTTCTAATCTTCAGTATTAATATCGGCATTTATTTATTGTGGAATGTTATCCAAAATTACTTGTCCACCCACTCCACGTATTGTGTAAAAATAAAACTTAGAATCATATTAGGAACTGCATAATTTATCGCCCAGGCTATAAAACAAACATTTGTCTCATTTGTCCCACAGGTAACAGATTGTGGTGATCAATGTAAACGTGCCGAAACTTACCATTGTCAATAGAAAAAAATGGCTGCAACAATTTTTTTATAAACGTTAGAGTTAGCCGTTCCCATTGTTTACAAACATTTTTATTAGTCCTTCGCCGTAAAAATTACAACTTCTTTGGAAAGTTGCCGTTGTAGTCAGCAATGGTTAACGAACATAACCCGTGGCCGTCCCACATCTACGTTACTTTTTTCATCGTACTGCTTTCCTTATCGTACTTTTATTCTATTTGGTGCGTACTTATTGTGCTTGAAGAGATGAGAGTTTGGACGTATTTCTAATTTTTTGGCGTCGGCGGTGTTCACATATGGTGGTTGCGGAAAAATATTTGAACTATGAACAATTCTAATCTGTGAAAGTAGACTGCAGAGAAGCCGAGACGTCATATACTGTTTGAAGTAGGCTACGAAGTTTTGCCGAATGTTATATTAACCTACTCGTCCCGCGACATTACTATATTACAGCAGATGGTCTGAATCACCGAGAAAATCGGGTCATGGTGTAAAATCCGCACAACGCATTTTTCAACCGATCGACTATAGGCGCCTAGCAACTTTGTAGATCTCTCGACGTCCCCGGTGTCCCTAAAGCAGCCCCGTAGCATTTGCGGTACGACAGTATCGTTTGCTAGATAACGCACATTGCTGATCATGATTAAGGTATTACCAGCCACTGTCGATCACACATCCAATAAGGCCCGCTAAAATGCCCGGCCAGAAGCTTCCTTTAGAACTTAACATGAGCCCTTGTAATGAACTATTCATCCCAGAACGTTGGTTACCTTTTCTTACCTGCCACATGTGTTTTCAGTGCCCTGTACAAGTTGTATTCATGTCTTCTGCCCGAACATGGAATTTTATTTTCGTCTGTGTTCGATCGGAACTCCTTGCAATCAGTTTGGTACTCAAAAATCGAAACTATTCGCAACCTCACTATTAAGAAAACCGATGAAAAGTGAACGTAACAACAAATAACCCCAAATTTTCGAATTAGAGTAAATGCAAAACCAATCAAAAACACGAAAACTACGCAAACTAGCAAACAACAGAACGAACGCACACACATACGTGTCTCACACTATGGAAAACCACGTACATCGAAGACTAACGAAGATCAGTGAGCGGATGCACGTTAGAAGGGCACAATGTTCTTTCGGCATACTTCGAGCTTCTTGCCGAATTCGGAAAAGATTGGGGATGGGACGAGCCTCGCTCCCCGTGTCCTAGCTACTCCCCTTTCTTCGTCAATGTCGTTATCCTCCTAAGCAGGTCACACTTTGTGGCAGGCTCCGGGCCGTCCAAATACGACGATACCGGTTTTCTTTAAATGGCGATTTTCCTTCTAGCTGAGTATTTATTTATGTAGCGTGAAGACAATGGAGGCGTGAAATCGCGTGATGCAAAGTGATTGCGGCCAAGTAACGCCCCTCACATGGGAAAATAGTTTCATCGATGCCTTCGAAAAGCAGACCTTGCACAACTTTCGAGGAGCACTCTCGTGCTTGAAAAGATCACTCCCTTCCAGATCGACAGAAGCTAGAGCTTCTTCTGGTGTCATGTGTGTGAAACATTGTTCGTGGAACAATTGACCTGGCCAGCTCTTTAGCGGTGCGTTATTGGGTGCTGTTGGTTGCTTCCATCGACGCGAAGGGTCTTGGGGGACGGAGGTTCAGGCAATGAATTGGGACATAAAATTGGACGCGTAGCATTGTCATCCTTGTTTGATGAGACCGACGCCTGATGTGGACGAACAATGTTGAGAGGACCGTGGCCAATAGTACGTGATCAGTATTAAGTTTATATCTTCTAGTTTAGCTACAATTGTTACAAGTTTCACAAATAACCATTAATTGTTTGTTGAGGGCCATCTTGACTGTCCTAATCAATACCGGTTGTCACGCATGTCAGTTGTCTCAGAGATTATGACACTTCAGATGATATGGAGATTCAACACGGTGGCTTGCGCTGCTTCTTAACGTTGTTGCAGCAGAGGATTTAAAATCCTCGCAACGTTCTTCAGTAACATAAAACTTCTCTGTAATTTCCAGGGGGTCAAGCTGCAAGAAGGTCTTCTTCTGCGTGGATTTCCCTAGTCTCAGAATTTCCAATATAAATTTGTCTCAATAATTAGGCTGATGCTTGGTTCAGGTTTGGCTTTGCAGAGGTCGGCGGCGGCGTAGGGCATCGCGTTTGCTATAATTAGGGTAACGCAAAATCTTTCATTTTGTCACGCTATACCCTTAGCTTCCTTCTGGGGAACTTCGATAGCCTGGATTTATTTCTCAGTGGTGGCACTGGTTTGTAGGGTAAGATGTACTGTTGTACCTCGTTTAAGTGAATGGACAGCTTCCACAACCACAGATGGTCCTCATCTCTTCGGCAGCTACTTTAGTTGAATCTTCTTTGAAAACCTTCTTTTACGATTGGTACGCTGGCTACGCCCGTCAAAATAAGCCTCACCATATGCTTGTTACATGCGACTTCCGATCATACCTGAGCTTTCCGAAGCAGAACTAGCTTGGCGCACGTCTGTTATTCAGACGTCGGGGAAGACAGCTGTGGTTTTCCCGGTGGCGGCCGTTTTCAAGATGGGAAGGAAATTGGACAAGGTGGACATTACAGTCTTCAGGATTTTTACACTCTTGGCGCGATGAAAGTCGCCGGTGCAGCGAAAGCGAAATCCCTGTTTGTACAAATCTTTTTCTTTTCTTCTAAAATAAATTCAGCCGGGCTGTCACCAGTGGTGGGGTCATTCGAGTCGCAAAAACATTTATTGCGGAAAAACCAGACCAGTAGCGCAGAAGTGTAGTTCGGGCACTGACGCCGCTGAGTTGAAACCGTCCTTTTAACAAGGAGAACACCCGGACGTCATAGGTTACGCCATGACTACGCGCAGCTAATCCCCACGCCGCGCCTTTCCACCCCAACATCTGCCCCGCTACGTGTACTCCCCACACCTCGCGCTGTCCTAGCCTCCTCACCAGTTATTCTCACATTTTTTGGCACCTCATTTTTCTTTCTCCTCTTTGCTGTTACGATCACTGTGTAATGTCCGGAACTCTTGAAACTCAAGACTAAACAGCACCGCGGTTAAAAGAATGTTTCAGCCTGCACGCAAGCGCTGGGTAGCCCCGCAGAATGAAAAGAACGGCTTAAGAGCACGTTCACCGTTCCACAGAAGTTGTTTTTCTAGCCAGTTTGCGAAGCGTATTGGAGCGTCTAGGCCAGATATAGAAGCATCATGCCGCTAACATCCCTCACACAGCCGTAAACGACGAAACTTCTGCGTTTGCTTGAATAAACTTGACTCCCTTCCCGGCATCATAGAACCGCAGTCCTGCGTATGTGCTGAACACGCTGGTTCTAAGACCCAAAGAGGTTCTAAGAACAGAGTACGCATTCTATGATAAGATACGCTGCTTCTAAATTACTGCAGACCCGCACCCTGCGAAGAACTAAAATGGCTGACACTGACCACTGGGCACTTCGCACGTTAAAATGATCAATGAAGAAAAGCGTGGCACTCACATAACGTCCCACAGTAACTGTTTTATCAGTTTTTATTGAATCTGAAGCTTGACACATTCCTTGGACACATAGTCAGCAGCTTCAGTGAGAAGTCGAGTGGCCGCACCATCAGTGAATACTTGTGCGTGACAGGAGGGTTTCCGCAGATAGTTTTATTAGGCTGAAAATTCGACAAGTACCGACGGCTGTTTTTGCACTCTTCGAAACAAAACATTGAAGGCACGCCCTGTGCCCAGAAGCATTCACAAGTCCTCGTAAATTGTCGCGTATAAATATATTGTAGGAACCCTTCATGTACAGTAATACCGTGATGTTGTTCTTTTTAAATGGATGAAAAAAGCATATAATGTCAAATATACTGGTTAGTTATCTTCATTGCTGTGTCTAGTTTCGGTCGACTCTTATCGCAGCCATTGGAGGTGGCAAATTTGTGTTAATCACAGTGTCAATAACTGTTCCATGAATTACCGTCGGCATCTTCTGAAGTAGCCACCCTAGGCTCCAAAGCTTGCCATCCCAAACACCAAGAGAAACGGTGTTTCCAGATATTGCATGTTTATTTTAAAGCGAAGCATTTTTACCTCTAGCCCTCCAGTGTTCTGTTACAACCGTTGGTGTCAACACAACACTCCGCGAGCAAATAAAAGAAGTGACTGGCACTGCCAGAAATCGAGCCTGGAACGAATAGAAAAACAAAGCGACAGCCCATTGTCTTACAGGTTGAGCTACGAGCCCTCTAGGATCGGGGGGGGGGGGTGGAAAGGGCAGTTGGTGCACTCACCGAGCACATCTCCGGCTTTACACCTGCGTTTTCGCTGAATGCCACGTAATAGCGTCACGCGCCCACTGGCGCTGCTCAGCGCTAGGGCACGGCTTAAAGCCATATGCGGGTCTTCCACATGCACTAGGAGTTATAAAAATTAATAAAAGCTCACTGCAGCGCAAGGCACCGCACTCCTCCGTCTCTGCCGCCGATCTCGTCGCGTCCATCAGTGACGGCAGAGACGGAGGAGAAGAGAGATCACCTAACAGCCACTTTGAGCTTACTTTATTTTTATAACGACAGAGTTTCCACTCATGCGCTTCACTAATACAACTCAGCCAACCCCAGTTCATGAATAATGCACTGATTTACCTTGAGCAAATATCTCCCAGAATTAATAAAGGGTGTGGTTAAGTGCATTTCACTTGCGTGTGGTTTCCTGCTTCGTAAAGCCATGTGTGTGAATTTAAGTGACATCGCATCGGTAATCATTGCGTGTGTCTTTTACAGCTTCGCATTATAAGCACCTTCACAGGGTGGATTGGCGCCTATTTTTTATTTCGAGTTCGTTAGTGGCGATGGATTGAAGGAATATCATGGGCTGATTGAAATGAAAAACTGTTGCAGTAAGAGTGAACTAGAGAAGTAGGTACGTTATCCAGAAAGGACTAAAGTTGTTTGGCCAGGCTTTTTGCATGCGCGCCAAAAAGCGAGCTTAGGTCACTGGCGCGCAACGGCGTACCACTGCAATTGAATCAGTTCCACATACAGTCGCAAAGCCAGCACCAGCCGACATGTAATTATGCAGTTCACCCCTAAACCCCTATACACGAAAGTATAAACATATTTAATTAACGCCGGCACCAGTTATCTTCTCACTATCAATTTAAAGAATGTAAGTGAATGAGTTAGGGTCAATCACATGATCTGCATATTAGGATTTCAGTCGGAAAACAGGTTTAACTAATTAAATGGAACGTCAAGGTGTGCCTAATGGAAGGTGCTAGCTAGTGCCTCCAGGGCAACCGCTCTTGGAGTTTGTGGCCGCTCGAGTGACTGCGAAATTTTTAGTTGTGAGGATCCAGCATAGTCTCGCCGTAAGCATGGGATGTCAATTCGTATACCCCACGCCCAAGCTACATACACAACAGCCTGCGACACAACAAAATGGTGTAACAAAACACAATGGTGTAACACAACAAAAAGTTGACTTTTCATGAGGGGGTACATATGACTGGAGTACCTTATCCACTCCGCCTGTTTTTATATTTTGGTTCGGGTGTAATGGGCGCGCGTGACAACGGTTGAATTATTTCATAACAAATCTAATGGACGTCTTCTCATGCACGTATAATAGGACGTCTCATGAAGCTTCACGGTGGGTTTCCAGAACGCACCTTAGTCTCTCTTCATATCGGTGCGCAATAACACTTTGTCAGGCTCATCCAAAGTAGCGTGTGTTCTTCAGCTATTCGTTAATTGTATCGAGGTCTTGAGAGCCTTTGCTTTGAACTCGGTGTATGTTTGCCCACTCATAACAACAATCCCGTCATCTGCGTGTGCAGAAAGTATTATGTGACTTCATATTTGCTAGTGTAAGGAGAATTGTGTGGGCTACCTCTCTTAAGTGCTTGTGTAAAACCCTCGGTATTGTCAGTGGTAGGTCATTCTTCTGCCCTCTAAATTATTGCGAAAAAACTGGTAAACGTTCTTAGGACAGATGATATAGCGAAAAAATATAGCATCTTTGAATGCTAAATAGAGCTAAAGGCGCTCGCAAATTTAAAAAGAATCAACAACGATAATCACCCTTGAAACCGGCATTCCGGAATGAAGCTACAAAAGTCCACCAATGAATTTGTCGTGTTTATCCCCTTAGGAAATCCACCACTATAATCATCATCAGCATCAGCGGCAGCAACAAACGTTGCCCGTTTAGGTGCACTCGAGGACGAAGGCCTCTCCAACGGACTTTCACCCGCTTCTGCAGTGCGCTGCCTGTGTCCATTCTTTGCCTCCGAATTTCGATAGTTGTCCTCTTCAATGAGTTCATGGCCTTCCCTTTTCCAGTCCCGTTCCTGTGGGTCGGTTATGTTGCCCTCACGCCCCACCCGTTTTTAATCCGCGTAATACGTAGCCTGCCCAAATCCACTTGTTTTTCCTAAGTTGACCTACGATATCTTTTACTTGAGTGTGCCTCCTAATTCTGGTTGCTAGTTTTCTGTCCCTACAAGATACGTATATCGTCCTTCGCTCCATGACACGTCGGGAAGATGTAAGTTTGCTTTCAACCTGTTTAGTATGGAGCCAAGCTTCTGCTCCATCCGCCATGCGTCATCACCGGACGGGTGCATTGATTGAATATTTTTTTAGTGATAGAGGCAGCTCAATTTTTCTTATTTGCGAGTGCTTGCCGAGGGCACTACACCCTAATCCTTTTCTGCGCCGGGTGTATTTATCGTCGTTGCGGTCAACACTGAGGATATGGCCAAGCTAGTTATCAAATCAAATCAAATCATGTTTATTTGTCGTCATACAGGGTAGAAGGGACGGCGGCAGAGGAAAAAAGCTCACAGGCAGCTACGTGTTTCATTGATTTGTTAGCTATGCTTGAAGATACGCATTCAACATTTTTGCGCATCAACACCTTAATTTTATTCATATTTATCTTCAGCCCTACGGCGAAATATTCTGATTGTATTTTTAAATAATTTTGTAGAGTTGTTCAGGAGATTTATTGAGCAAGACTACATCTTCTACAAACCTAAAATGGTTTAGGTATTCCCCGTTCCCCCGCAAACCAAAGTTCTCGCAGTCAAGCTTCCTACATACACCCTCCAGAAATGCTGTAAACAATTTTGGTGAGATGGTACCTTCTTGTTGCACCCCCTTTCGGATCGGGAATTTTGCGCGTCGCTTATGAAGGATTACCCTTTGCGTGCATTCCTTATATAAGTCACCTAGCTGTACTAGGTAGGTAGGTGTCCTTTATGCCTTTGTATTTTAGGGCATTCATCGTTGCGGCAGTTTTCACTGAATGAAATGCTTTTTCTCAATCTATGAATGTCCTGACACGTGCGGCATGTTAAACTCTGCATTTTTGCTATTACTTGGGTGATAACATGGATGTGATTCATTGCAGAGAATCGTTTTGCAATTCCAAACTGTTTCTCGTGTTGTCGGAAATCGATGCTACGGGTTATGCTGTAAACTGAAACCTTTGTAAACAGCTTGTATACTGAAGGTTGGTAGGTATAGAGTTCTTAAGATCCTTATCAGCCTTCCTGTATATTCAGTCACGGACGTACATGTACATTTTCTGCAGACACCTTAAAAATGGCCAATAACGTAAATGTACGTCATCGCTTGTATGTTTAAAGAGCGCGCCTTTTTCGCCAACTTCTCTTGCTCAGCATGTGCTGCCACACTGCGGATATACGTCAAATTATTTTCTTGCGCGGTTGTATCTGCTTTTTATTTTTTTATGATCTACTTCAGCGGCAAGCCGGCTATCGCTTGCGCATAAAGTAACAAGGGGGCGCGCTGGGTATCGTCCACCTAAGGCCCCTTACGCCCCTCGGGCACTTCTCGCTTCTTGCGCCTGCCACAGCCCAAGGGCGCCTGCGAAACTGATGAGGCTCTTTTCTCCTTTTTGTGTATTTTTAGGAGCGGTACGGCGTCGATCGCTAACGCATCCGGCCGCGCGCACTGGTTTCGTTATCACCCTCGGGGCGCTTCCCGCTTTTTACGTGGGCGAAACTGATGGCTATTTGATTTCGATTCACTCAAAAGGTGCCGGCTTGTCACTCTCGTTTTTGTTTAGAATTTTTCCTCTGTTACTCATGAATAAACCACATCTATGTAACAACAGATACGATCTTCTTGTCTCTTTATGGTCACCACAACAATTAGGATAATTTTTTTCTCGAAGTAGATTCATCCGAAGAATTTAAATCAGAAGTAAAAAAATCGCTCCTGGGGCGTCGCATTTGGTGAACAAATTCGACCCTCAAAGGGATAAAGCTATAGTAATTTCAAGTCTGTGGGTACTTTTAAAGTCCTTCAGCATACTGAGAATTGTTTAGCAAGCATTTCTAGTAATCTAACCCACGTCTACTTTAATAGTTCTGCGGTTATACCGTTGTCGCCTCAAGCTTTCCCTCTTTTCGTTCCGTTAAGCACCTTTTCCACTTCCCCTTTAGAGACTGGCGTAACATTGCAAGCTAAGCTTGTTGGTTCACTAGTTTCGCGTGATGTTACGTCCCTTGCATATAGCTTGATGTTGAATCGTTCAGCGATTCTCATTATGTCGCACATATTGCGGGTAATGTCCCCCGGTTCGTTTTTAAGTGCGTTCGTCTGTCTGTACAACTATGCAGCTTTCTCTTTGCTACGCTCCAGCTTCCTCCTATTTCCAACATTACTTCGATGATGCCCATATCGTAAGTACGAATGTCGTTTCTCTTACTTCTTTTAATCAATATTGAGAGCTCAGCTAATTGAAATAGATCTACCGCATTCTACAATTTTATATTTATATGTTTCGCAATAACCTTTGTTTGATGAGTTAGCTTGCCATCATTATTTTCTACCCGCTGTTTTTCCAATATCCGCTTCTTACTCTGCGATTGCTGTTGTTAGTTTGTCGTTTAGAGGTCAACACCTTCCTCGTTATCACCGCCTTGAGGCGGAAATGTGTTTACAAGGGTTATTTTAAAGTTCTGCGTGTTGTCTCTGACTAACATCATGTTGGTTTTATTACTTTCTACAAGTTTGGTTCTAATTATCTCAATTTATAGTCAACCTTGCTTTGCACCTAACCATCCCGTAAACACTGCTCCGAATCGTATCTGGAACCTCCGCGTCTTGCACCGTAACTGGTTTGACCCTGAAAGTGAAGTCTATGTCAGTTTTTTCGTTCCGTTCACACAACTCAATGTTTTTTTCTACTCCTTTTTTGTGGGAAAAAGGTGGAATAAAGCCCTAGGAAACTTCTCTCCGCAAATACAACTATCTCATCTCTTGTACTGTTGCGAGTGGCTATTCCGAAACTATTCTCTGAGGTTTCCCTACCCTGTTTCCGCCTAAATTTGCTCAAAGGTCTCCTATTACAATTTTGAACTGTGTCGCTTCCTTAGTCATTGCTGAGTCGACGTTTTCGTAGAATGTATCTGCGGCGTCATCATTGTAGCCAGCTGTTGTTACAAAGGCTTGTACTGTCCTTAACCTGTACTTTTGTTTAGCTTGATCACAACAAATTCGGCCGTTTCTTTAACACTGAAATATTTCTCCACAACAGCTGCTACGTCCACGTGGAGCAGAAATACCATCCCGTGCTATTTCTCTTCATGAGGGCCCTGATAGCACAGAATGTGCCCACTACTCAGTTTTATGAAGCCGTCTTCGGTTTTTCTGAGCTTGCGTAAGCCAATAATTCTCCATTTACGTCCGATAGCTTCCTGCTTTGAATATTGCCAAATTCAAGTTCCAGAGGCGGCCTGCCCTCACTCAGAGAGATTCTTTGCACTCTCTGCTGCGTCGCTGGCCATACCGAACAGTATAAAGAAGGCAAGATTGTCGAGCGAAGAAGTATAAATGGGAATTTATACTTCATTACCGATGCAATACAAACTGCTTCCAAAGCACCGGTGGATGTCCTGTCTTTCTAGTGTTACAGGGATATAAGTACTGTGAGTTTATGCTGCAATAGTAAGTATCCTAGTTGAAAAGGAGCGTTAACCAGATAAAGCAGGAGAGCATAAATGATGTCACAGAAGTGTTCCATTGCAGTGGTGATACCTTAAAACATGGAACTGGTTACGACTGCGGGACGCAGCAAGGGGCTTGCTTTCGGGAAGTTGACATTTTGTCGCTCCATCTGAAGTGGTGTTGGCAAAAGCAGCGCGTAATGCAATATCTGCCAATGTATCACCTTACCTGGTTTCTGGAGATGGGAGTGCTTTTGACAGTATGCCGTAGATCGTTTGGTGCTAGTTATAGAACCACCGTGGGGCCGTAGAAAGACAGCCAACTCTTGGGTAGTTGTATGTCGACAAAATGGGGCGTCAAAGCGGCGCTCAAAGAGGCTTTTTCTTGTTTCACATGAACACACCGGCCTTGTAGGGCTGACTTTGGTTTTCCTTCATGTGAATTTTTTGTCCGCTAAATTGAGCTACTGAATTATTGAAACCACTGGCTCAGAGCATATGTGGAAACCTTTATTTTTCTGGTTCTTGAATGAATCAGGGAAGTGTAAGGGCTATAGGATATTAGAGTTAGCAATGTTGAAATGATTACGTGTTTGATACATGAATAATTATTCGTAATTTGAAGAGGTTTGTTTTTATCAGTAGGTGGGCTTGATTCGATAGTTAGCAATATTGTGTCGTGCGTTTTGTTATTAGCAAGAATGGCCTGGTGTTGCCCGATGTCAGTCAGACGGTTTGGTTGTATCTAACAGTAGAGCTCTTTAGTCTCTTGGTTGCGCAGTTAGTGAAACAAAACAATATTAAGAAAATACCGAGCGCATGTTATAGTGAGATTCGTGAGAGTGCCCAGCGGCACATACCCACCTGCGGCACACGCCATGAATCGGGCGCGGGGAAGACAAATGCGGCCCCTACACAAAACTGCAGCATAGAAAGTAGTATTTGAATCAACAAAGAGCATATAATGACAAGCGAGAATTGGAAAACAAAATGAGAAGTAGAGGTTGGAACCAAATAAGAGCTTTCAATCTCGTGAGTACGACAAGCATCGCCTACCTGCGTTGGGGATTGGCCAGGAATCAGGCGTTAGGAGGGCCAATGCGCCCGCAACACAAAACTGTAAATTAGAAAGTGAGCATTTGATTTAAATAAGAGCTTATATTCACAAGCAATTGAGCAAACAGCTTCGCTGGCAGAACGTCTGTCATCGGCTACTGACGTCACTGGCTCTTCGTTTCTAGGTACAAATTCCTGCGCGCATAAAATTTGGAACAGGCGCGACGGTGGCTGACGAAGCCTATTCGAATGTGTGCCGCGCACATGAGGGTTCGGCGACCAAAGAATATCCGCATGCCCAAAGAAGAAGTGGCTTATCAGGCAGCGGGTGCGCTGCCAGGTGATAATGTAATCGCCCTGAAAAACAAGTAGTAGTATAGGGTCTGGAACGGCCAGGGAGCCCTCGACGATGATTTTACCGCTGCAGACGGTGAAGTTTATGAAGAATGAAATGGGAACTGTACAAATAAAGCACTCATATA
Source organism: Haemaphysalis longicornis (assembly GCF_048455015.1). Taxonomy (NCBI): domain Eukaryota; kingdom Metazoa; phylum Arthropoda; class Arachnida; order Ixodida; family Ixodidae; genus Haemaphysalis; species Haemaphysalis longicornis. The sequence continues at coordinate 120,300,598 of NW_027526385.1, read as the reverse complement.
CTTTATTATTTCAGTTTTTGTTAGATGCGACGCATCTCTTGCTCTGAGGCATGTCCCTCCTGCGTCGACGTAGTCCGGCGTCCGCACGCCAGCTGCGCATGCGCGACACTCCTCCCGTCTTCTCTCCGACAACTGTGCGCGCGACACTCTCACTCCGTCTCATTATCATAAACAACAGCTGTGTGCGCTCGCTTCGCTCCGCTTCCGTAACGCAAGTGTGCGCATGCGCAACTCTCCTCCGTTGTCTCCTCTCCTTGAGACGCTGCGAATATACAGCCGGTATCGCGCTGTGGCGGTTCAGTCAGCGCTCGCTTTCGTTCGACTTCGCGTTACTTTGCTTGACGACTGCGTGCTTGACTTGATTCTTCCGATGAAGACGTGATAGAAGCGACGGTCCCTTCAGCGAGTGGTGGCACAATCCAATACCAGCGTCACTCCAAACGAACCCCCCAATGCGTCGCATCACACCAAGGTTCCCTCGCGGGAAGATTGGAGTAATTTTTAATTTTGCTCCTTCGCTGAAGAGTACCGAGAGTACAAGGCCGTCGGTGGCTTCAAGGGACCTCGTCGAAATGATCGTAGTCAGGAGAACACAGCTCTACTGCAACATCAAGCTTGCGTCGTTGTGGAAGCTGGCTTTCATTTTTCTTTGTAGGATCAGATAATGTTTGTGTTTGATACATTGCTCTTGAATATTTTTGTTCTCATAATGTCTTTATGTCTATATCTGACTAAACAATGAAATTGCCGGAGTATTTCCTTCTTCCGTTCTTGTTGGTGATTTGTGTCAAATGAAAAATCTTAGCCACTACAATCTAGGTCATCTATCATTTTCATTAAACATTTTTCTACATGATCTCACTGTGCATCAATCCTTCAAGTCTTAGATGCCGTTTTTGTCGAATAAGACAAGGCCACACTACTTTCAGTGGGAGCCTTCAGTATGCAAGGGACAAGGCAAGTTTCAGTGGGAAGCCCTTGCAGTTGAATTTTTGTCCCACGTATTCGTAAGCAGCGCCACGCCGATAACGTAACAATATTATGAGGTTTCAACGCCCAATATAGGAACCAACTTTTTCCTTACGAGTATTCCTTCTTTGGCATACATAATTGGGAAGAAGCTTCAGCACGTCATCTAATAAGTATAACACAGAAGCGTCCGTCCTTTGGAGCGAAGTGATGGCGTGGTAGCAGAACTGCCACTTTGGTTTCGTACTGCAGTCCCCTTCTTGTGAATATTGTAATAAAGGCGGGTGGGTAAGCCTAAGTAATGTTAACTGCGGAGAAACCCAGAAGCAATCCTGAAATACAGCGTTTAAAAGCTCAGTTCCAGTTAATAAATTTTGTTACCTGTTAAATTGCGTAAGAATATATCATGCCGTTCTTCCAAACAATCTTAACCAAGCTGATACAATGGACAATCTCAATTACAACGAAAGAATAATTATCACAAAGAAGTACAGTATAGCAGAAGGTACTGCCAGATAAATAAATATGTACATAAATATCTGAGCCAACTCAAAAAGGGTCTAGCCTTTCTCAATTTTTGTTGTTCCTTTGAATGTTCCCACTTATTCCGGCTGATTGTACGGCATTTGGTGCGAAATGTTAATGCTGGTATTTCAAGGGTTTTTTTTATTTCCCGCTCCTAGAAAGTGCGGACGAGGCGCTGTGTGTAATAAGAGCATACTGGCAGGCTATGACGCGAACATGGCGATGTGTGCGGTAAGGACCACGGGCTTGTCTCCAGCTTCGCGTAAGAATGTATATATGTCTTCCTTGAGCATAGTCACGCTGTTTGTAATGGGCACATTTAGGAGTACACAATAGCGGTAGGAAATATGTAAACTGCCTGATTTCATTACCTTAGGCCTCATTCACGCATCAGCACTTGAGACAATGAACGTAAAATTTTCGTAGGCCACACACACATTGCTACCAGGAAGTGTATCTTCCAGCCTCCCATTGCTAACTCTTCGGTCCCACTACATAACGAGCCTGCTACTCCATAACCGGATACATCCCTTCCTATTTGGCCCCTGCAATACCGACAGTACAAGGTGATGAGCAGGAAACGGATGTTTGACGCATTTCCACCAGGATTGATTTCTACTCTCAATTGCCCGAATAGCAAGGAGAAACCTTTGCTAATAAGGTCTACGTGAAGTCTGCCTATACTCCGGATATCATTCGTAAATGGACTAATCCACATAGTGACTCTCCCTCAAAAAGTCCATTTTGTCAATCACGCACTGACCCTAAGTTTTTTTCTTTTAATATGAATATTCCCTTACTTTCTTCGGGGTCGAGAACAACTCCTCGCCTCCCAAGCTTTTCCAAATGATGCGCAAGAACACGTACTAAGAGTTCGGAGTGACACCGCCCTAGTTGAAGGACTTCTGCGGTTTTTACTACACAGTGATCTTTATAAGGTTGTCTGACACGTGAACGACGATCCCACCTTCAGTGCGCCCTTTGGTAGAACTTTTGTCCAGTTTGTGCACATTCACAGTAGTGCCCTTCAGGGTTTTTTTTACAAACTCAGTAGTCTACGTGAATGGCGGTCAATTCTTCAGTGCAGTCTCTGGAAGATCGGCAACTTGTTGCCCAGTTTCTGGAGATTCACTTTACTGCCCTTCAATGTGTTTTTTTACTCAAAGCCACTACACAAGAACTAAATACTATCCCCTACTAATATTATGTGAGCCCTCTCCCCACCCCCTTCCACTTATTCCCTTTTTGCCGGCAGGGATCTTGCCTGTTTCTCATTAAAGCCTATCAATCAATCAATCTTCGGCAACAGTACACAAAGAAGTGTGCTCTAAGAGTTTGCACACCGTTCTCTTGGGCTGTACCTTGCGAACACCTGCCTCGTTATTTGCGTTGATCTCCGCTTCTAATTACTGTTTATACATCCGTAAACCAAAACTTCGTGCCCCAGAATAACTTGAAGCAGTGTGTTACAATAGAAAAACTTTTTGCGAACTGGACAATTACCCGCCAGATTACCACACTTATTTCTTTCTTGATGAAGTAGCCGACTACTGCAGCGAATGGTGTAGCGGCCACAATGCCACTGTATGTGCTCGACATGAACGGCAGTGCGTAGTCAGTGTTTTAACGCTCCCTCACATTGCTATGGAGATTTTACGACTGCCCGAAAGCCCATATGTGGAAGAAATATTCATTTCGACGGTTTTCCTATTCTTTAGCATCTTATATATGCTGTGCACTGCGAATACAGAGATTTTTGGAGTTGCACAAAAGTAATCAAGGATGGTACAAAATGCAAGGTGAGCGTTTTTTCTGATTTAGAAGTTTTGTAATATTGTTACTGATGATTCGAAGCCTTTTCCGATACGTCCTCAGTTCAGAAGCGTAATTATAGAGCAGTGGCTCAGAGAACACCCAGATTAACCACTTCGTCGTGCAACATGATGTCAGTTATTTATGCTTGACTAGCTTCATCAAACTTAATATGTGAAGAGTGCGAAGCCCTTCGCGGTTTTTTGTTCCTGACAGCACCATAAATTCAAAAATTATCTGTTAAATTCGGCTGCACCTGTAAAGTTTTTGCGGTAAACGTCACTCACCCTTAAGCTGATTCAAACAAATCGTCGTGTAATGTAAATCGAATGCAGCAATCCGTCATCCACACCGAGTGGTAAAATTCCGTGAAAATATCTGGATCACCGGAGGTTTCAGTTAGGCAAAATGCCCATATATATTGTGGCGAGGTCAATTAAAATTAGTGCTGGTAACAGAACCTGCAGTTCAAAGCGGAGCTTTCGTAACAAAGGCGAAGTAACTAGAAATATTTAATATTGCTAAAGAAATAACGGCGTAATACACGCCTATTTTGTCCTTTTTATGTAGCGCCAGGAAAGCTTACTCGAGCTTCTCAATGCATGGCTTCCATCGTTTGTTTGTCGTTATTGCTGCATTCTACCGTGTTGCAAATCAGCCGCTTTATATTTTTTTGTTTCTTTCATTTTAGGCACTTTTCGAGGCTCCACGTTATCAGCATGATCAACTGAGTCGTACAAAGTGATCTGAGATTTTTCGGCTAGAGAGGCAATTTCGGTTACGGGCCATCGGAATTGTACCACACGTACTTCGTCTACATTCGCCGTTTGCACCACGTTCAGAGCGTATGGAAGCTAACCGTTTGAAAGGTTTTCTTATCAGCTGCCTGTAGCGGAATTCTCTTTTTGTCTTTTCTGTCAACATTTTTAGATATCTGTGGTCCCTAGAGAAAATGCCTTGGGACAAAAAGGGGGCAAATACATTGCGCCCATAGGATGCGAACGCAAGACAAGAAAACGACTTAAGCGATTTTTCGAGATATCCCACTGCCCATTAACGATGGATGACTGCATATGGTAGCTATCGAATAATTTTCTGTTCAGGGCAATGGTACTCGTAGGTTGACGCTGTGCTACATCAGACCGCGATATGTGTTCGTTGAGGCCGTCAGGTATTGGAGTGACCTTCCCTATCGTCTGAAGTAAGTCTTGTGACTTGCGCCTTTGTGGTCTTCTGCACCGCGTGCGCGTGGAAGTACTTTCTGTTCTGACTCATACGCGTTTTGGTGCTTGGGTGCATGTAAAAGCGTATTTGCTTAATTTCAACTTTATATGAAGCTTCTGACACCTCCAAATACCGTCACATTGTACCCATCCTGTGTCAAGGGAAACCCTCTGAGAGGGAATGCACCCCAACTCATTGAAATGAAAACAAAGAAGGGACATTTTATTTGGGCACTTAAATGATCAAATCCATGAGTGCAGCGATGGATAAAAATGGCTGCCTGAATGAATATGGAAAATATTGGAGAAACGCGTGAAAGCCAATCCTAGAGTGCCTCGATGGAGCCTAGAAGGCACATAAGGCGAGGCGAGCAGGCAAAGAATGGCGGGGGAATATAGGGAACCTGGAGAAGGAAGCAGCACGCCATCTTCAAGGAACCAGCCAGGGGGATGCGGCCAAGAAACCGACTATACCTAGCAAGCCTGGCCTGGAGAGGGCCGACCTTGCATCGACTGCGGCGTCCTAGTCGCACTGCAAACCGGCATACTGGTAGCTCAATCGGCGACGGCCGGGCACCGGCGCACAGCTTTCCTGCCCCGCTGACCTTCATTTTGAAGGTCCCACAAGGCTTCGTTCTGAATCCGCCAACGCCATCCGCACAATGACTGCGCAAAGCGACGCCGCCCCATATTCCCGTACACACGACGACTACGGCTAAAACGGCGTCACGGCCATGCAACGGGCAGACCAGTGCCGACAACCCGGGTAGACAGGCTCAATAAGGACACATTTCGCAGATCACAACTAGGAAATAGTTTTTGTATTTACAGCACTTACTACATGATGATTCATTATAATGTGTGCATACAGATCTTTTACTTTGATTTTGTAACGCTATTTTGTAGCGACTTTTGAATTTGCTTGACCATGTGTGTCGTTACGTTTAGTAAGGGCTTTTATTGTAAATCATTTTTGATGCTTGTGTCTAGTGTGCTTGGCTTAGGGTTTTCAATGTGGATGTAATAAATGTGCGTTTGGCTTAAGCAATCAACAGCTGTCCTGCGTCCATATATCTAAGCTGGTCAAGCCACACCACGTGACAGTATCCCCCATGAAAGTCTGTGAAGCCCATCAGAAATTCGTCTTTTGGAGCCTATTTGTGAAGTCCAAGGCTTAGCTCTCCCAGGTAAAACTTCAGGTAACTACACTCCGCTAATGATTTTAAGAGGGATTTTCAACTCGGAGACGAGAGGTGTTTCCCAGCGCCGCCAACGCTAACATCAGGAAGTAGCAAAAAGCTGGTCCATTTTTGTTTGCTATTGGCTTGTTGTGGATAAAAACATATCTGCCCACAACGTGTAATTCCTCAAATGTTTCTGAACCTTCACATTTTTTTTAGTTTTACCGATATTTCAAGGGTCACAAAAAGGTATAGTGAAAATTTTCTTTATGCTGGATCGCACGCTTTCACATTTTTACAAACCAATTTTTTTTCCGGTACACGGAAAGAGCGTAAAATTGAATGTGTGTTGTTTATTCACTCGTAAATGCACTGGACATGCATTAGACAGAGATTCGCTACAAGTAAAAATGTAGCTACATCGGATAGCTGTATAGTGCTGCCGCGAACAACAAGATTTAGATCCCGGAAAAATTGGTATGCGCTGAGGAGCATTCGGCAAGCATTCCCAAACAATCACAAGTACGTTACCTCTATTACCCTAAAAAATGTACAAGCAATGCACCCCGCCTTTGGTTTCATATGGAGCAGAAACTTCACACCTTACAAAACAATTAGAATGCAAACGTAGGTCGGCTGAATGGGGCATGAAAAGAATATTTGCAGTAACATGTACGGACAGGAAATCAGCTTCCTGGATTTGGGAACCAATTTCGTTCGATCATAACATAGTTGACATAAAGAAATAGAAATATACATGGGCTGGAAATGTAGTCAACAGAAGTGCCAAGAACACCACCAGGGTACCAGAGTGGAAACGGAGAGGTGGATATTGAAGAAGTGGAAGGCAAATGACATACATGGACGAAATAAAAGTCGCGGTTGAACCGTGTACTCGAGCACCGTAGGAAAACACCGGTTGGAGGTCCTTGGGCGCGGCCTCCGTCATCCAGGGGACCTGCGGAAGCTGTCAATAATGATGATAATAAGGACTGTGAAAAGGGGTACAATGCGTTGTCCAGAGTACTTCGGGCGTATGCTGTTTTTTCAAAAATATACATCGACGCCATCGTTATCATAAATACCGGTTTCAATAGCTCGAAAGGTGATGACTACATTATAGTATTGAAGGCTTATAACAGTAGCTTAGGAATCCACAACAAACTATTATTCCTAGTAAACGTTGATGCTTGGGCGAGTTGCTGTTCCATATTCTCGAATTGACAGTGTGCACAACAAACATGGGCGATAGGGAGTCAATATTCAAACAATTGCAAATACCATTAGTTTAAAATAAGCATAAACTGATAATGGGAAATATAAAAGCTCATAAAATAGCAAAAAAAAGAAAAAGTGTGTAAGCCTTCCTTGTGTCGCGGTATCATAAAAAAAATTTACCTATCTAGACAGTGTATAAGCACAAGCCGGTAGCGATGTCGTGGCGAATTTGAAATTTCATTTTCCCGTGCCCTTCGTTGCCCGAATTTCTGCGGTATTTATATGCCAGCTGTGGCAGCAATGAACTTTAATTGTAAGTGAGGGCTTGTATGTCGCGCTCGCCTATTGTCCTTGTTTCTTTTGGGTGCTGTGAATACAAGAATATTATGACAGCTGTCTCCTTGAAAAACAATACCCAAAACAAGCGAAGAAATAGGTGTAAGCACTCTATCGGAGCCCTTGTTGGTTTTCGAGCCTTTTAGGAACAAAGACCAAATTTGGAAAGTAGTGATGATATGGATGATTGCATTGGAAAAAAGATCTACGGTTATGGCGTCGCCACCTGCAGCTTTTCCTCTTTCCAAGCCATTGAGAGCGCGTTTCTTGCCTCCTGGTTTGTTTCTTGTGGCACATCGCAAGTTAAGCTTGTACCCTCAGCAGTATCTCCTGGCATAACGTCAGTGACATACAGTCTGGTGTAAAATCATTCTGCTACGTTTATTTTCGGGTCCAAGTTGTGTGTTATGTTACCGTGCTTGTCTCTGAGGGCGTAAATTCTATATTTGCCGATGCCTAGCTTTCTCATGGTTGCTTTCAAGCTTCCCCCTATTTGCAGCGTTTCCTCGACCACTGCCATAATATATACGCGAATGTCTTTTTATTTCTGTGAATCAGTTTCGACAAATCGGCCAATTCAATTCAATCTTCCGTAAGGGACACCTTCATGTTCTTACATTTCTAGTTTAGTTCCAGGCAGAACAAAAGCAAAATAATAGGCATCCATGCACTCCGAACAGTTCACTTACCAGCAGTGCTGTATCTGGGACCTGGGTTACACGTCTGTTACTGCTTATAGTTCACTAAAAAATTTTTCATTATGCGGGGCCCCATTGGGCATTTTTTATTTAGTCTCTGCTCGGGGCGTGGCATATCGGCAGCAGCTTTCTTCTCTTAAGTCGTTCTGCACGGGGCGCCCCATTTCGAATTGACGTGCGGGCAGTGTTTGCCATTGCGTCCTTAGTTATACTCCTTTGGAAGCACATTCCCCTCCGCCTCTACCCGCGGTTATCATGACCTGCAATTCATGAAGTAGCTCACTACACTACTGCTCTGCCCATCATCATGAATAGCCTGGTTGTGTCACCTGCAATACGAAAGCCTTTCACACAGATTTCAAGCTACGTCTAGAGAGTGCTACGTGTGTCCACCCCTGCCCGCCACATTTTCGTATTGGTCTCCTCATCTGTTCTTTGGCCGGCCCATGTTGTGGTTCCGGTCTCTTCACAGCCACTCCGCCAAACGGATTGTCTAGCTACTCTCCCTCATATGCATAACGTGACCCGCCAATGCCAATTTTCTCCGCTTAAGTACAGCAAGAATGACTGGAACACGAGTTCTTTCCCTACTCCATGGATCTGTGTTTTTATCCCTGAGCGTGGCATCTACTATTCTTATGTAAATCGATCTTTGGGTCGATCTAAGTTTAATTCTAAGTCGATAGTCATACCTGAAGTTTCTGTCGCTACATAACTAGCTGAAGTACGCATTGGTTAAATACAAAATTTTTTATTGACAGAAGAAGATTAGTATTGAGCTTACTCTTTGCTTATTCTGCCCGTAACTTCGTTTCCTTGATTGGGGTCAGCACTAATGATTTCCCCAACATAGACGTCATCGCTTACTGTTTGCAAAATTTTTTTGCCTACCTTCAAGCCACGTTCTTTATTAGTGATATTCAACATAACCTACGACATTTTGTGTGTATTTTTACACCGGCATCCAAATGTTCTCAGCAGGGTTGGCAAATCACGCCCTGCAATGCCTGCCTGATCTAGCTGAACTAGACAATGATGTCTGAAAACCTTAGGAGGCTCAGCTATTCCAAATGTATTAGCACCGCTGTATAACCCTCGCCTCTTTGCTGAAGACATCCCTTCAGGCAGGCTGTAAATAATTGCGCATTTTTTGTGTCCCCTTGCCGGGTACTCTCCTGTATAGGAAACTAATTCTTTTATGTAGCCAATGGGAAGCCCCCTCTGCTACGAGAGATCTAAACACAGCACTGTGTCTCCATGTCTGCTCAGCCCTCTGCAATGTCTTTTTTGCTCACGTTTATCAAGTTGCAAAGGAGCAGTTTTTTGTGTAAGTACGAGCGCTTTCGTTTATTCATACAATGGGCGCTTTTGAGTTTGTTGAAAAAGAGTTGAGTTGTTGAAAATGAATCTTGAGTTGCTGCAATTGAGTTTAAAAAACGGGAACGCCAACAGTGCAAAGCCACGAAAGTTGGCTGAGGTTCCGCAAACATACATTTATTTCATCACTGGAAAGAGAGAGGAACGTAAGTGCGCGAGGGCCAGAATGAGACGATGAAGGTGGATACGCGCTGTGTTACATGAACAAATGCTTACCACTCGAACTCGACCGGTTGTGTTAGCGGGGTTGGAGAGTAGTTTGCAGGAGAATTGCCTCCGTTCCGCAGACGAACAGTCAAAGGCAACTGAACTTGTTCAATGGAAGATGACTAAAGAAAACCGATGGTAAAGCAAAAGGCTCTCTGACGCTTACAAATGCGAACACGAACGAACCGACAAACATGTTCCGCGAACCCCGAATACGCCCTTGGGCTCACGGGAAGGGGAGCCTGTTTACAGTAACAATGCAACGTTCGAAGAAGATTTCGAGGAAGAGTCACACACCCGTAAGCAAAATCACTGTCGCAGTCGTAGAAGCAATTAGTAAGATGCCGCTCTTACGAACAGCCGCTGCAGTAATACAGTCCATGGTCGACATACTTCTGGCACCGCCACAATCTCGAGTTCGAATACTCGCGGTAACGTGTACCCAATTGCACAATTGAGCATTATAATTTGTGTTCTCCTAACATCACTGAAGCTCTGCGGTTAAGTACTACGGCCCGTCGTCACTTTGTGTGCCATTGAAGCTTGCACAACGCGTCAACAGGTACTACAGTCGATTTGTGATAGGGCAAGGCGGGAGACCCCTACTCCCTTTTCCCGACATGTGCGCGGGGAAACTAGATAGGCGGCAATATTATGAGTGGTACATGCACCACGAAACACGTCTCAGCTAGTGGGTATTGATCGCGCACAGACTGTACAAAAATTGGCGGCCAATCTGCTAAATTCGTGGCAAATTACTTCGAAAGATTATAGTCGCCTACCACCCCTGTCACGGAAATGCCTCCGTTCTCATTCCGTGCTACCTCTTACGCTCTTCCTCTTCCGTTTTCGTCCTACCAAAATAAACACACTAGAGATTTGGTCAGGTCAATCCAGTTTTCCCCTGTCGCAATGCTCGCGCCCTCTACTGAATTCTTTTGTTACTGTTGAAGTTAGAACACTCCCAAAAGCAGTATGTGTATTTTCTGGTAGAAACATTTTTTTTTTACTTTTCGTGTGATTTATTGAATCCTTAAAGTCACGAGGGCAATACATAATGGGGGGGGGGTGGCAACGGCTACTTTGTGATGTTGTACAATTCAATTTAACAAATTATATGCATTACAGTATTAAACACGCATATGGTAGTTTGGTCAAAAATCACAGCACAAAAAGACAGCAAAACACGATTGAACTGGTAATTAGAGGTTAAAGAGCACAAATAATTTGTCACAAAATATGCATGCAGTATGCCGGTAGAATATATCTGCAATCGCGGTTATTGGATGTAGTCAAAGTGGGATTCCAGCTTTACGCGGAATCATGTGCGGTCAGTTGTTGCAACAATGGTGTCGGGGCGGTGTTCCAAAGGTTAATTCCATGGGGGAAAAAGGAGTCGTTCATTGCGGATGTTCGGCCGTTGATTCGTACAATGGGGTTGGAATTGTTAATTCGGGAAGAAGTTCCAGTTGGGAGCTTTAAATCTTCGTGTCTTGATTATGGGTGGAAACAAACTCTGCAAAGGGCATAGGCGCGAGATGAGGCGATGTGGCGCGAGAGATGGCAGTGCGATTGTTTCAGGGCGATGACGCTGATTTATCTAGAGAAATGTGAGGTTATAAAGTGAGCTGTGCAGTGTTGGACTGATCCTAGTTTGTTAGAGAGATGCGCTTGGGATGGATTCCAAATGGACGATGCGCATTCGGGCATTTGACGTACATATGTTAGGTATGCCAGTTTTTTAACTTTATGAGATGCCGATTTTAGATTACGGCGCAGGAATCCAAGTCTGCGAAGAGCGTCTGAGCAGATGGACTGCACGTTCAGCGCAAATGAAAGAAATTGGTAGATGTGAACTACGAGATACTTGTATGACGTAGCCGCGTCTAAAGGAAGCGAATTGACTAAGTATGATGAACAGTAGCGCGCTTGCGGGAAAATGAAATCGATTCACATTTGGTTACGTTTAACGGCATTGATAAGTCGCTACCATAGCGCAACTTTGTTGACGTCTTGCTGTAGTTTAGTACCGCTTTCAGTGTTTTCAATGGCGGAGTATACGACACAGTCATCTGCAAAATGTCTAAGATTTGTTTTTATGTTTTTCGGCAGGTCGTTTATAATTACTAAAATGAGAAGAAGTGATAAGCCTGCGCCCTGAAGGACGCCTGATGATACGTTAGTTAAAGAGGAGTCATGATTATTAGCAGAGGTGAATTGCTTGTGGTTAGTCAGGAAGTGTTCAACCAAGGAGACAATATTCAATGCAATACCAAGTGAACTAAGCTTCAAAAGTAATAGATAATGAGGCACGCGAACGAAAGCTTTGGAAAAGTTTAAGCTTAGGGCATCAATCTGAAGGTTATCATCCATGTTTTGTAGTAGGTCGTGAGTTTATTCGGCTAATTGGATCTCGCATAAAAGCTGCTTTCGGAAACCGTGCTGGTGAGTGTAGAAGAAAGTTATTGATTTAAGGTTTGTCGCTATATAAGAAGACATATTATGCTCTAGTAATTTGGAGGTAATGTTAGAAGTACAGAAGACAGAAGAAAAGTAATCATTTATTGCGGTTGGAACCTCTTTTATATCAATTGCTTCACTGCCTGGGTTTAAAAGTATTATGTTTTACTTTGATTTTGGGGAGAGAGCATGCGCCAGAATTTAGTCGGGTGTGAGCAGAGGATCGATGTATATCACAAGAAAAATATTTATCTTTAGCGTTTTGTAGTTCCGTAATATATTTTATTGCCACAGATGATATTTTCCCCGTGTTACATTGCTATTGCTTTGACTGGCGGTCTTGTAAAGGCGTTTTTTCCGATTTAGGTAATTTCTCAGTTTGTTGAACCAATGGTGTTTGGAATCCGATTTCAAGCGAATTGTTGAAACACAGTTTTTTTACGTTCAGTACGGTGTTTTCCAATATCTTCGAATTGGAATTTACTGCACGGGTTTGATATGATTCGCGAAACCTGTCAAGAAACTAAGATTGTTGTTGATAGCGTGAAAATTTCCTTGTCTGTAATAGGTTATAAATTTTTCAGTTGGTGGCCTCCTAATCAGAGGTAGAGATATGCAGTTGTGGATACGATTCTGGTCGGGGAACCCGGCAATTAGTTTTGGTTGCTTTATGTCATCCGGCCTTCATGTTAAAAGATCTAAAGTGTTATCGCCATTTTCGGGGTACGTTATAGATTGGTGTAGGTTGAAATCTGGCGTCAGATCGATGAATTGTTTTGCGTTAGTTGGACGGGGATGCACCAGGGGCTGACAGTAAATTCCAGTTGATTTGAGGGCAATTAAAGTCACCTAAAGGAAAATAGGGGCTTCCAACTTCGGTTTTATCCGGGTGACTAAATTGGAAAAGAGGTTGCAAAAGCCAGGTGCACAGTCAGGCGACCGGTAACAAATTTAAAAAATTGCCTTTAGGGCAACGTTTTAAACTCGCGCCCGGGTTAGTTCAAATGGGTAGTCATGAATGATAAGCGAGGATGATAAAGTGTTTTTTAATGGCTATGAGGACTCCTCCACCGCGACGGTTATTGCGATCTTGGCGCTATGAAATTCATGTTAGGCGGGAAGATTTCGTGGTCGAGTATGCTTTTGTGTAACCATGTTTCCGTTAGTACGACAATGTCGGCTTCTACATCCTCGACAATGCAATGTGTCGTGCGTAGGCAGTATGTTTCGTGTAATATTGAAGGCAACGTTTATACTTAGGGCCGATGAAGGGCTTGGTCGTTGCTAAGTGATGCAATGGACAGCTGGGCGTCATTCGCCGGTTTTACTGGTAACACCTGATGATTCGCCAACTATCGCGTGAAAAGCCTGCGTTTTGTATATTTTTACAGCTTTGTCACAACCCTGATGTTAAATGTATCACTTCTAAAGCAATGCTTTCTACTTCTACCTTCCAAGCTTCTTCCGCGACCGTAGGTGTCTACAGAAAACTCCCGCATACAAATAAAAGAAGGTACTGGCACCGCGAGGAATCGAACCTGGAACTAATAGAGCAATAAGGCATGAGCGTGTTGTCTTACTAATCGAGCTATGAGCCCATGCGGCGGTGGGGAAGACAGGTGGTGCACTGAGCAAGCACATCTGCAGGTTTCCCCCCTGCATTCTCGCTGAATGCCACGTGATAACTACACGCGATCTCCCGCACCCCTGTGCGCTCCGCCCACGGCAAGTGTAGAGGCCGTGTGCGCGCCTTGCGCATGCGCAAGGAATTACAACCATTTAAGGAAGCTCACACCAACGCAGGGCATCTAACGTCTTATACGCCAATGTGCTGAAGGAATCAAGCCCCTGCGGTGCCCTCTGGGCCATTCAGAAATCTGAATAAAAGTAATTTACCCCCTTTTCTCCTCCTCCTCTATCTCTGCCACCGATCTCGTCACCTCCGTCGCCGGTGGCAGAGACAGAGAAGTGACATCGTGTAACAGCGGGTTTCAGATTCCTTTAATTTTATAGAAAAGGAGTTTCAACTCAAGTGCTACAACAATACCAGTCAACCTGCCCCCATTCATGCATCATGCGTTGATTTAACCTTAGCAGAGCATATCTTTTTGAGTAATAAAAGGTATGGTTAAGTGCATTTCACTTGTCTCTGGTTTCAGTATTTGCAGAGCCACGTGAGTGAATTTAAGTCAAGGTTCAGTAGTAATCGTTGTGGGTGCCGTTAACAGCTTTGCTTTCCAACCACATTCGCAGGATGGATCGGCGCGAATTTTTTACTGCAAAGCAGTATATGTCAAACCCCCCCCCCAGTTTTCATTCCGGTGTCATGAATTTTCTCTGCGCCGCTCCGGGGCTCCTCATAACCACCCCTGACACCTATTTCACAACTATTTTCCCCGTCGCCTCCACCGATACCCTTTTAGCAAGTTGCGCAGTCGGCAGCTAACGGTGGTATGCGGTTATGAGATGATTGCGAAAAATAAACAGAAGCACGGACGGGCGTAAAAATGCATTGACGATTACTACACTCCCTAATATGAAACTTGTACTCAGAGCGAGCTGCAGCCTTCTCGGTCACGGCGCATTTCTGATGCGTCTCAGGAAATGTTCGCGTGATCAGCGAACGTAGGACGGCGTGAGCTACTCTGCTGCTACCTCGAAGTGCGCCGCCTCCGCCGGCCAGCAAGTTGCAAATCTAGCTTGAAGCTGCCGCGCAAATGTCACGTGGTTCGGATTAGCCCTGCACAAAGGAGCAGCAAGAATGTTTTTGCATATCGTGTTTGAACCCCCCCCCCGCAAATGTCACGTGGTTTGGATTAGCGGAGAATGGAACAGCGGCTGGGGAACGTGTCAGGGGTAGGGCGCTCCTTGGTGGCTACACATGAAAGATGTGTGAGAGAAAGGCAGTGAGAGAGATGACGCCGTCGCCGCACGTGTCGTACTCAGCTTCACCCTGCGCTAGACGCTCCTCTGCGTTTTCTTTCTTTCGTCTCTGCGGCGTTCGCTCACTTGTTTACGCGGACATAAACAGACGCCACTCCCGCAAAGCTCAAGTAACGGGTGCTAAAGTGCCACCGCCTAAAACGACCTAAACCCGCCGTCGCCGTTTTCACTCAAATTCACTTGGCTAAGTAGCTGCGAATCCCTCCCGGTAGAAGAGAAACTTCCCAAGTTGGAACGCCGGCTGGAGCCCATATTTCTTTTCAGCTTGGAAGGCCTACCGAGCGACATTTTCGCCATTGTCTTTCACGCCTTAGGATGCGCCATTACCGGCTGCCAGTTTATTAGTGCGCGGTTTGCGGGTAGAAAAAGGGGGGCGTGCACGCACAGCTAGGCTTCATGCCGCTACCGATGAAATGCCGATGGTGCCAGTATTTGGATGTCGAATATTCATGGCTCAATGCAGTTAGTCGGCTGTCCTCCTCAATCGAGTGGTTCGGGTTTGGGTTGATGCGTTACACAGGCATCTTACACACACCGCAAGATGCATACGAGGGGGAAAGAAAACGGATAGCCACAGGTTTGTACGCGAGAATAGAACTCAAGAGATTCCAGGTTTTAAATCGTTATGGGACAGATGCATGTCCCATAACTGGGACATGCACCGTCTGATTAAGCGCCTGGCTCAGGCCGGTGTCCTTCCCGTCTTGGCAATAGGAACGAAGCTAGGGTACATTGCTATGTACCAGGTTAAACTAGTGGACTATGCACTCAGCGTTCGCAGATGTTTTTACTGTGCATTAGGGTAGTTCGACAGTACACAAGAACACGTAATGGTACCCAGAAAAGGGTAATCACCCATGTCATCCCTAAACTACGACGTAACATTAGCCTAAAACACGCTCTGTCTTTCCACGCTTCCCTGCTTTGATATCCATATCCTGTCCACGTAAAGGTACCCAGAAAATAGACAGCACGGGGGCGATCTCTGAACTACTAATCAACCTTAGCCTCAAACACCTTCTAATTTTCCAAGCTCCCTTGGTATGATATCTACTAAGAACAAAACGACGCCAACTGCTCCATCAGTGTTCATATTCACAAATTTAGTTCAGGGCATGGTGCATAAAAACTGCAATATTATAAAAACTGGCTTATGAAAACCTGATCGTCGTCACTCGCAAAGAAGTCTTCAACAACCTAGTGAATGCAATTACAGCGACACGACACCGCATACTCAAATGAACTCAAGGCATCGTAAAAGAGGTCTCTTGAATAAAACAGAAATATATCCTTCCGAGAATGCGTGAATAAAGCTTCTCTCCAATCGGACGCATAACTGATGATGATTATTATTTGTGTTTATTGTCTTAAAGCATGCCAGGGCAAAGACCGCCAAAAAGAGTTATTTATTTATACAGTTCTAAGTGTATATACTAAATTATTCTTACCCAGAACTATAAGTTGATGCTTCATCAGTCTACTGCACATCAGACGTGAGCATATCTGCCTAAAATATCAATGCGCCGCAGTACGAGAATTTGTCTCTGCCACTTTTTCCAGTGCCCACCATCTCCGTACATACAAGGCGATGTCTCTGCTTGAAATTCCAGCGGTGAGTGCACAAACTTCGCAACTGCCGTGGAAGAACAACATGACTTGGATCCTACCAATCGGATCTCGAGGCCACGAAATTCAGAAATAACCTATTAAAAATAAATGTGACAAACTGCATCCGGCATTTACCATTCAAGCAAGAATTTCACGCACAAGAAAGAAATTGTCAGCATCTAGGTGGGCGAAACATGCAGCTACTAAGAGGCTCGGGAACGGTTCGCCCTTTTTTCTTCTCGCATGTGTGCGGACGCAGACCTGGCAGTGCCACAATGCAGCCCCGGTTAATTTTTTTTTGCCGTGCTTTCACCCTGGGATATTAACTTCGGCACCCTTTGTCATCACACCATCCGCAAATTCCGCTAATTTGCGGGCACATGGAGGTGGACACTGAAGAAAACGCCGCGAGACCCACGCCACCCACGTCGGGTCCTCTGCTTTTGGCACCCGAGATGACAAAAGTGAAGCTCTTATCGGTTCGCGCCCGAAAAGGCCAGACAGTGATAACTGCGTAATCACGAGGCAAGGAAATGCCCTCCCCTCTGGCATGGCAAGTTCCCATTGATCAGCGGGTGTCCTTCCAGCGACAGAATCAACCGTTGCTGAGAGCCACAGCTGTACAATCAACAAGTGACTCATGAGCTTGAGAAAAAAAGTTAAAATTATTGACCAAATTTTAGTGCAATGAAACCGGAGAGGCATCTTCAAATATCTGGATGAATATACCAAATTATTCATAAATATCTATCAAGTACTGCATGCCTAAAGGTGTAAAATTTATTTTAAAACGGTAATGAAGAAAAATATTGTCGCGTTTCTCGTTGTTTTGAGGAGTGCCTAAGCCGAAGAAAAAAATAGCAGTGGATTAGCTCGAATATGCCAGAATATACGTAGCGTGCGTTAAGGTTTAACTGGTTATTCTTAGCTTTCCCCGTTGTCTAGGATTAGCCTGATTATCATGCTTACTGCTGCTTCAATGGCACACACATGGTATACGCATTATGTGACACGTGTATATTTATCAAGTCGCTCTGGCTCAGCGTTACCAATCGCCCCAGAGCTAAGCTGGTTCCAAATGCGCACGCCGGTGTTACTGTGACGCACGAGCCATCGGTTCCACCCGCTCACCCCTCGCATGTTCATCAAGTGGACCGGGCCGCCACGTGCCGCGTTTGCCCAGCACGTGTTCCTGAGGTGCGCGAGCCATCGGTTCCACACCCGGCCACCCCTCGCATGATCATAACGAGGGCCGAGCCGCCATGTGCCGCGCTTGCGCAGCACGGCTCCCCAGGAGCCACGCGAAAGTTTTTAAACTTGGCCAGTGTAGCTCACGCCACAAAAGTGTAGCAGTGGCTTAGCTCGGCTATGCCAGAGTATACCTAGCGTGATATAAGGTTGAGCTGGTTATTATTAGGTTTAGTGGTTGTGTAGGATTTGCTCCTTATCATACATAGTGCTGTTGAGAAGATTTCCAAACAAATCCAATCCAGTCCAGTCCAGTCCAGTAAGGGCGGCGGCGGCTCATGCGGGCGAGCTGTGCGTCGTTTCGCTCTCCTTCTCCATGGCAATACTCACTGGCAAACGCCCTGCTATATAGCGGGGACGCACGAGCCATCGGTTCCACACCCGGCCACCCCTCGCATGATCATCAGATGCACCGCGCCACCACGTGCGGAACGGAGGTCGGCGAAGACCCCGGCCAGTTTTGTGCGGTTCCACAGGCGCACGCCGGTGTTGCTACAACACACGAGTCATCGATTCCGTACCCGGCCACCCCTTGCTTAATCATGAAGTGGACCGGGCCGCCACGTGCCACGCTTAGGCAGCACGGCTATACAGGGGCCACGCTAAACTGCCCAACGTCGCCCAGTGTAGCTCACGCTACCGAAATTGCCATAAGCTCTTTAAACGGGTGTTTGGACTGTAAACAGAACTGTTCGAGCAGCAACCGTTCCCTACGTGTACACGCCCTGTGCTAAACATTCCCATTAGCTAGGAAGGAAAGAGCAAGACGCTCGGTGGTACTGGCGTGCGTGCTGGTTCAAGGACATCGCCGCAGGCTTAGCTTGTGCCGCTTCCCTGTTTATGCTTGCGAACACGCCTTGCGAATTTATTGGCTTCGCTTGTAGAATCTGTGACGGCGTGAGCCTTGGAACAAATTCAAATTTGTATGACGGCATATATTTTAAAGCATGTAACACTGTGCTCCTTGTCCATTTCACAAGTTAGCAATTAACCAGCCAAGAATCAGAGGCAATAATCGTCAAGCTTCGGGAGCCATACCTGTAACATAACAGGAAACCAAGGGTCCCGGCGTCCCGCTAATATGATGGTGCTTGTATTTACAAGATGACAATGTTGCGAAGGCGAAGCAGCTAGAGCGAGGACTGCTCACGCGTGGGACTTGCATCGAGCACAATAACGTCATCGGTGCAGCGATGATCATAAAGTTTCTACATCTACCGAGCCACGCACAAGCCGTGTTTAGTCCCCATCCACCAGCTATACTGGGTTCGTTCTTGTCAGATTTGCTTCAGCAAATCTGAGAATTGAACGGCGAAACTACAACACGGACCGTTTTCGCATACGCCACTATTTTCGGTGCAGTCGACGCAGCCACGTCAAAATTTGTAGAAAATCTTCGAAGCTTTTATACTCAGATGTCAGCTCCTGAAATGCAGATCCCTTGCTCATAAAACAGCTCCCCCGCGGTTTCTGCGTCTTTCTGGTCCTTGGCAGATTGACATTTCGGCTGCAGTTATCAGATGTATTCTGTCTCCAAAAGCGTGCTTTCCGCGAACTCTTTTTTGTACTCTCAGTGTTCTGGCACATTCACCAGCAGTTCTCATGGGATACCTCTCGAAAATACCGGTATCTCGATTGTGCGTTCCGCGCATCGCTTTTCCTGTTTTGTCTTATCTACCCTTTTCAGTTGTTGACGTGGGTCGTTGAATGTTTCTATCAATAACACCACCCATTGAACTTTGTATAATAATTTATTTTCTCGTTCATCTGGCACTGTCCTATGGTGTCGTAGTTCTTTGGTGTCGTAATTTATAATATATTCGAATCATAATAGTGCCGCAAACCGTGCATTGGTTTTGTTTATTTATGTTTTTCTTTTACGGCTCGGCTGTGCCTGTCTGTATTATCTCTGTGCCAAGGGAAGCGCGTGTTCCATTCTCTCTTTCTGTGCCGCATGCGCTATCTCTTCTGATAGGGAGAGCGTTTCGAACTAACCTGAATGGCTTAGAATAATCTTCTTGGATCAACAATGTTCTAGATATGAATCGACGGTTCGAGAACCAGGCGCGCCGAAAGATATAAAAGCCTGCAGAGCAGATGCCGGGGTATTTAAATCGTCTACGCTTCGCACATCACTTTGTTGACTGCCGCATCGTCGCCTTATTCTTTGAGTTGTCAGGAGAGCACAATTTCACTCCAATAAACGTATTTTTCTTGAAGACAACGACGTCGTCTTTGGCTTCGTGACATCTGTTGGAAGTGCTGGGTACGCACCCTTTATGCTCCCTACAACCTATGCAAGCCGCCAAGCCAGTCCAACAAGAGCCAGTCGCCGCCTGCAAGGTTTACCACCCGAACTCGGACTGCTTTCGGATAAAGTGAAGAAAGAAGATGTCGTGAAAACCACCGTGATCAACGCAGGCACAATGACCAGCGCTCCCAATCCTGCCCTCGTCCTTCAGCAACCCAGGGAGCGCCCATCATTTCATGGGTCACCTTCTGGGTATTCTGAAGAGTGGTTGGAGCAAGTCGAACAAGTCAGGCTGTTCAACCGACGGGCCGACGCGGAGACACTGAGGCAAGTGTTCTTCTACATTGAGGATTGAGCACGGATCTGGTTTGAAAGCCATGAAAGCTCTCTAGAAACTTGAAACAATTTGAGAACGCAATATTTAACGACGTTCACCACGGTTGTGCGAAAAGAGCGGGCCGAGGTCTTGCTGCAAACGCGGACACAACACCCTAATGAAAGCGTTGTTGTGTTTGCCGAAGAGATGAAGAGGCTCTTCAGGCGAGCTGACCCTTGCATGGCGGAAGAAAAGAAGTTGCGCTTTTAATGCGCGGTGTGAAGAAAGAACTGTTTGCTGTACTTGTCCGCAATCCAACCAAAACCATCGCCGAAATCGTGACCGAAGCCAGCACCATTGAGGAAACCCTCGAAATGCGTGCTAAGCAGTATGACCGCAACTTTGTTGGCACGGCCAATGCGAATTGCGTCGACAGCGTGCGTATTCCACCAGGCAGCCTACGCGAGACTATCTATGCAGTAGTGAGGGTGGAGCTGCGGAAACTTCTCCCAACGCCGCCGCAACGACTCTCCCCTACGACTCTCCGAAGACCATCATTCACGACATGCCCTCAGCCCGACGACCCGATCCAACACAGACGTGTCTCCCGAACACGACGACGACATGAACCGACGCATACTCAAAAGGTCAGAATCTGCCGCTGAGAAGACGACGGCAATGACGGCGCATAGTGCCCGAACATCAACACGCACAGGTCGAGATACAACGCCCCGACGCACCCGAAACTCGAGGAAAATTGCTTCCGACGTCCAGTTATTCATCGAAGGACTTGACGTAGCTGCCCTCACAGACACCGGAGCCGACTACTCAGTAAGGAGCGGGTCATTTGCGTCCAAGCTGAAGAACGTTATGACATGATGGGATGGCCTGCACATACGCACAGCAGGAGGTCGTCTCATGACGCCAAATTGGAATGTGCACATCGCGCGTAACCATAGATGGAACCACATACCCTGCGGCGTTCGTTATCTTGCCTAACTGCTCCCGCGATGTAATTCGCGGAATGGACTTTTTGATGGACAACGGCGTCATAACTGATCTGCAGGCCAAGTTGATAACATTTTCCTTCGATCACTGTATGACGCCGGAAGCTAACCCCGATCACCGTGCTGCTGTAAGGATCGCCGACGATCACGTCACCCCGGCACCCCGCGCAAGCTTGATGATCACCGTCTACTGCGAAGGTGCTGCTCCTGACATCGACGCTGTCGTGGAGAGTGACCAAAGGTTGCTTCTCTGCTGCGGTGTGTCTGTCGCAAGAGGCATTGCGCCATTTAAGCAACGCAAATCCCCCGTTTTGTCCACCAATTTCCACCGAGGAGTACCAGCTGCAAACAAGGGCGCTGCAATTGCGTTCCTCGAAGAATCGCAACAAGCAAGTGACGTAATGGCAGTCGCTGAATTTGTACGCGCACCCAAAGATACGTTCAAGCTTCCGCATTCCTTCGATGTGAATCCGGTGCTACCGCAAGAAGAAAAGAACAAGTTATTGGCTTTGCTGCGTCGCTACAGCGAGTGTTTTTCGTCGAACTCAAAGTTACGTCGGACACCTCTTGCGAAGCACCGGATAATAACCGAGGATGGAGCCCGACCTACGTGACAGTCACCGTACCGCGTCTTTTCACACGAGCGCGAAGCCATCAGGACTCAAGTCCACGACATGCTCAACGGCGACATTATACAGCCGTCGAAAAGTCTGTGGGCTGCACCGGTCGTACTCGTGAAGAAAAAAGACAGCACACTAAGCTTCGGCGTTGACTACCGGCGATTGAACAAGATCACCAAAAAGGACGTGTACCCTTTGCCACGAATCGACGGCGCCCTCGACCCCCTTTGCCACGCGAAGTACTTCTCATCGATGGATCTGAAGACAGGCTACTGGCAAATTGAAGTGGACGATATAGATCGAGAGAAGACTGCATTCATAACCCCGGACGGCATATACGAGTTCAAGGTGATGCCATTTGGGCTATACATGGCACTAGCAACGTTCCAAAGAGTCATGGACACTGTGCTAGCTGGCCTGAAGTGACACACCTGCCTCGCATACCTCGACGACGTTGTGGTATTCTCCCGGACTTTCGACGAACACCTTGCAAGGTTGCAGTGTGTACTCGAGGCCATCCATACGTTGGGGTTAACGCTGAAGCCTGAAAAGTGCCGCTTCACGTACGAGGAACTCACATTTTTGAGCCATGTCGTCAAAGCCACGGGCGTCCTGCCTGACGCCGCGAAAACATCAGCCAATAGTGAACTTCCCAAGACCAAAAGACAAAAAGAGCGTCCGAAGAATTCTCGGACTATGCGCATACTACCAGTGCTTCGTCGCAAGCTTCCCACGCATTGCAGAGCCAATCACGTGCCTGACAAAAGGTAGCACCCCTTTCGCCTGGAAAAATGCCCAAGAAAAAGAATTCTGCGAGCTGCAACAACGCCTGCAAAACGCGCCGGTGCTCGCTCATTTCGACGAAAAAGTCGAAACGGAAATGCACACGGACGCCACCAATATAGGTTTGGGGGCCGTCCTCGTCCAAAAGCAAAGCGGTTGGGAAACCGTAATCGCCTACGCAAGCCGTGGTCTGTCGAAGGAGGAGAAAAAGTACCCTGCATCCAAAAAAGAGTACCTGGCTATCATTTGCGCCATTTCAAAATTTCGCCCATACGTGTATGGTAGACCGTTCAAGGTGGTGACAGGTCAGCCCGCGCTGTGTTGGCTCGCTAATTTGAAGGACCCCTCTGGCCGACTTGGGCGGTGGAGCTTGCGCCTGCAGGAGTTTGACGTTACAATCATTTGTATATCCGTCAGGAAACACTCCGACACCGATTGCCTGTCCCTTGCCCCCGTCGACCCACCACGACAAGACTCCGATGAAGACAGCGCGATCTTCGGAGTCGTGACGGTGAGCGACCTAGCCACCCAGCAGCGTGCCGACCCCGTCTTACGCGTCATGATCGACTACCTCTAACGACGCAACGTCGCCATGCCTACAGCGTACAAATGGAACTTACCAGCATTAAGATTGAAAAACTCTATCCTGGTGAAGGAGAATTTCAGCCCCAGAACGAGAACAAATTACCTTCTTGTCATCCCTGCGGACCTTCGTTACGAAATTTTAGAAGCGTGCTACGAAGACCCGTCTTCCGGACATCTCGGCACAGCTCGCACTATTGGAAAAAAAGGCGAGGTACTACTGGCCCCGCCTTACCTCTGACGTCGCCCACTACGTCCGGAGCTACCATGACTGCAGCCACGAAAAACGCCGCCGACGATACCCGCCAGACTTCTGCAGCCGATCGCCGCCCCATCGAGGCCCTGCCAACAGATTGGAATGGACCTCCTGGGCCCGTTTCTTATGTCAAGACTCGAGAACAAGTGGATTGTCGTAGTGAGAGACTACATGACGAGCTACGCAGAGACGGCCGCTCTTCCTATGGGGACTGTACAAGAAGTCGCGAAGTTCTTTTTACACCAAGTTGTGCTGTGACATGGAGCCCCTGAAATCGGAATCAGACTACGGAACGACCTTCACTGCGGAGCTTATGAAAGTAATCTTAGCTATAGCAACACAGATCACCGAAGAACGACGGCATACCACCCCCAAATGAACGAACTCACGGAACGTCTGAACAAGACGGTCGCGGATATGCTGTATATGTACGTCGACGTTGAACATAAGTCTTGGGACGAAGTCCTCCCGTTTGTCACGTTTGCGTACGACACGGCGACCCAGTAAACTACGCAGATGACACTATTCAATCTTATCTACGGAAGATGGCCGACTACGATGCTCGATGCTACGCTTCCGCGCGTACAATAGGAGGACCCCAACGCCGACGTCCAAGGATACATTCAACCTGTGGAGGAGGCCCGCAGCTCGCTCGTGTTCGTATAACGAACCAGTAGCTGATGGTTGCCGGACGCTACAATCTCTGACGCCGAGACGCCGAGTACCACTCAGGGGATCGTGTGTGGGTGTGGACTCCCATCCGATGACGCGGACTGAGTGAGCAGCTTCTGCGACAGTATTTCGGACCATACAAGATTCTACGGCGTGTTGGCCCACTCACCTACGAGGTGGTCTTCGATGGTGACTCCGGCACATCACGAGGACGCAAGCGGCCCGAAGTCGTCCTCGTGGTTCGCCTCACACATTACCGCACAAGATCCTGAACTTTTTGTTGCTATTTTTGTTGTTTGTTAGGACTGTCATTTTATTTAACCATCGGGTAGATGCACTCTAAAGGGGGGGGGGTAAGGCCGCAAATCGTGCATTGGGTTTGTTTATGTTTTGCTTTTACTGCCCGGCTTCACTGGTATGTGTTATCTCTGTGCCAAGGGAAGCGCGTGTCCCATTCTCTATTTCTGTGCCGCATGTGTTATGTCTTCTGATAGGGAGAGCGTGCCGAACTAACGTGAACGGCCTAGAATAATCTTCTTGGATCTACGATATTCTAGATGTGAATCGACGGTTCGAGAACCACGCGCGCCGAAAAATAAAAAGCCTGCAGAGCAGACACCGCGGTATTGGAATGGTCGACGCTTCGCACGTCACTTTTTTGACTGCCGCTTCGCCGCCTGTATTCTTTGAGTTGTCATTGAAGCACAAGCTCGCTCCAATAAACTCGTTTTCCTTGAAGACAACTGCGTCGTTCTTGGCTTTGTGACAATATGAGTGATGTATTCTTTGTATTCTACGTTGGTGGCATATTCGTTATTTAGGGAGCTGGGATGCGTCACTTCGCATTACTCAGCATTCTGAGTCTACTTTTGCGTCAATGCATAGCCTTTGAGCAATAAAACGCGCGTTTTTCCGTTTTGAATTCCAGTTCATTAATGCGCATTGTAGACCGAGAAATGCTCTGTTCATGCATCAAAGTTACTGCACCTTCCATTGAAAGATAAGCTCTGGCGTTCTCCTCACGATTCAGAAAATCGGGCAAAATTGTCACGGGTGCGGAGACGTCTCGTCCACCGATCGCATCGTTCGCCTTTGGGTAGTACCACCGTCGCTTTGTTCATCATCAGGGTCCGTTGCAGTCGTCGCAGGGTCTTCTTCCTTCTAATAGGGCAAAGTTGAGATAACTGTGAATCGCAGGAGGGCTTTTATACGGGGTTTGTGAGCCCAACTTCTAAAATCAAGGAGAACAACGGCAGCGATGTTCCGGTGATACGATGGTGATTCCATTTACAAGATCAGGATGTAACGAAGACAAAGGATCTCGAACAAAAACTGCTCACACGTGGTAATGGGCACCGATGATGATAACCCCATCAGTGCAGCAATGGTGATCATAAAGTATCTAGAATAGATAATAATGGTTGCCCTTACTGTGCACCTACTGCGCACATATCACAATTTCCTATATCTATCCAGAGCAAGATACAAAAGATGACTGGTGTCATTACTTATGTCATCTGTGATTTGTCTGTTCTGTGACTTGTCCATAGTTACAATGCGTATTCTTGCGAACACGCTTTTGAAGTATAAACCCTTCCTCCCACGTCACAATAATATCTCCCAGTATCCCTCAGGGTATGATCTTTGAACGAAATGGTAATTTGTATTGGGGCAAAATTTTTAAAAGCTTGTAACGTTATATCCCTTGTACATCTCCCTTGCTGTAATTAACCAGCGGAAAACCAGAGAAAATATTAAGCAAGCTTCGGGAGCCATACTTATTAATGGCGAACTTACTGGGCACTTTATAGTGCACACAATGCAATTTTATGTGTATATCAAGTTCCATATACTTTAAAGATGCCAGGGTTGGCCTCTTTGCCCGTATCAGGTCTAAACGAGGAGGCAAAAGAATTCACTTGCGCCTGTCATATTCGGCGGTGACAGGGGTGATATGGTGCTGACGTTGCCGACGCCCGCAAGAGTGGCGAAGAAGCCCGCAGTACCGCACCCCGGATAGCTCTTGATGGCGTTCAAGCACTCTATCAGGACGCAGCTCTTTTTTTTAAAGAACCCTAAACGTACAATTTGCTTACAGACATCACCATAACAAGGTGTTAGGCTAACCACACCAGTATCATTAAGGACTATTCTCTTTATATATATAACAAGTTGTTAAGGGCGGCGAAGGGCGAAAAGAAGCGAAAGATAACCAAAACACTGCATGAGCCGCTATCAGCTGCGCAGCGGTCGTCCCGTAAAAGCCGCGGAGAACCGGCGGCAGGCGGCGCAGCGATCGCGAAACTCGAGGCGTATACCAAGCATGAACGCAAACCGGCCTGCCTTGCGGCTGCCTAGGTATGGGCATGGCACGCTGCACTGAAGGGGCGGTCGTTTCATAATGGCTTCGTCGAACGTCTCCCTCCGTGGCTTGGGCGATGCTCGTCGTTGCCACTGGTCAGTCTGCGGAAGAGATCGCAATCTCGGCACCCTCGGTCGCTTTTATTTGCTTCGGAAAATGGGAATATGTCACTAAGCCGACGTCTACGTGGCTCTGAGGCTAGAACAAAGAGCTCAGATATTAGCCAATTTAACACATTAGGACACCTGGAAATGGGTTCCTGCAATTTCTTCTGTTCTTTATTATATCCTTCTGTCAACATTTTTAATGCTTTGTACGGCGTTGGAAAGGAAAGTGGGATTTCATTTCTGTCAAAGGACATAACTCATAATACGTACTAGCTGCTGTATCAAAGTGCACTGTGGACGGCAATTTCAAAGATGTCAGCGAACGTTATTAAATTTATAGGCAGTGTGCGCGTGTATTTTTAAAGGCGCAAATGCATCTTCGGTCAGAAAGCCCGAAATATATATGCTGTAATTGTTCCAGTTCCTGCAGGAAACACTGTATACTTCACTGCCGTGCACGATATATGTGGAACAATCGACCAGCAAAAATAATTCAAACACACTCCCCACAAATGATTAATGTAACATAAGTGGAACAGTAACTGGAACAGGCAAAAGCGCAGGACCCAATTTATTAGGTTCGAAACAAAAACCACAAACATAAAGAAAACAAGTTGACGATTCCAGATAAGATCCAGCTATATGTCTCGTTCCAGTTATTTTTTGTTCAGATCTCCATAAAATATGTGAATCACCCTTTTAAATGGAACTTACATGGAACAAGATTAAGAGTGTAGGGTCGGTGAGTGTACTACGACTTTCGTGCCTTGCATATGCATCAAAGGTTTTATCGTTTAGTAAACTCATCTTGTTTGCAACGTTTATTGTTAACCCCGGCAGTATGTAGCATGTTAACGATAATTACTCTATTGCGTGTGTACTATTTGTAGTTACCACTCGCATTTTTTAATCCTCGTGCATGTAACGTACCTTATCTCTTTAAAGATAAATCAGCCGTGGTTTTAAATTCAAGGCTCTCTTTTTTTGGCTCTTGTCGGTGAAAGCCGTCGCAACAGACGGCCATTCCGTCGTCATTGGTGATCTGTGGAACCGGTCGAGTGATTTCTCGGCTGAGCTGGTGATGGAATCTTCTCGCCAGCGCCCTTAGAAACGCTGACAGGCATCATTGTAAGCCACCTTACCACAAAAAACGGGGCATGGCCTAATCGGTATCCGGCCTTCCAACTTAACTAAGATGCCATTCTGTTAAAAAAAAGGTTACTCCTGTTCACCGCCTTTTCAGTCATTTTTCCCCGAAAATTGTCACCGCTACTGGGCATTAATTTGTCTTTTCGCATCTTTTCTCTTGTTGGAAAGCGTAACTGCAAGTGTTTCTATCCAACCCATACGAAAATATTCCTTCACCCATATTTTGTTTATTTCGTGCAAGACTGTTTAGAGGGCATCTGTGTGCAGGTGCTTTAGGGGTGAATCTGCAGATCTGTTTAACGCTGTTCGTTTGTGGCGCGGATTGCGCAACACAGGGAAGCAACGGCTTTGTTGGGGAAAATTAGCAGTTGATTAGCTCATGTGTTCTTTCTAAATCACGAGCAGTTGTTCTGTGAATGGTTCTTTTTGCGTTGTAAGGAAGCATTTCCGTAGCGGACACAACAGGATACGATTGATATATTTGGACAATTGTTTCTACCTGCTACTCCAACGCGTCACTTTAAAGCTGAACAGGGGTAGGTTGTGGTTTACCTTTTGTGTTTTCTCACTGTATTAGAAACCTAATAGGTATCTGTATATAAATATATCGATATGACTAAAGAATTCGAAAGCTCTTCGGCCTGCCTTCAAGTACAATATAATGGTGCCTGAACCCGCTGAAATTTCGAAAAATACGCATATATTTCCAGTGGATATTCGATCTTGTCTTTTGCGACTGTGGTACCCATTCGTATTTCTTCGTCGACCTGACCCTCATTGTGCTACGGCTGACCCGCCAATGGTTGATGGATCTTGATTGATTGATTGTAGGGTTTAACGCGCCGACGCAACGCAGGCGATGAGGCGCGCCGTAGTGGAGGGCTCCGGATTAATTTTGACCACCTGGGGATCTTTAACGTGCGCCGAAATCTCGTACACATGGACGTTTTTGCTTTTCGCCCCCATCAGAAAAGCCGCCGCCGCAGCCGGGAATCGAACCGGCGTGGTTGATGGATCTAGCTCTCGGCATCGCCAAACCAACGAGTTGTGACACGGTGCCAGGTTTTGTTAAGCTTGGCAGTTTTGCAAGCAAATGCTTAATTTTTCTGTACATTTGAACCGCTATCCGCAATTCCTCTGGACATTTTTATACTACATTGAACTAGGTGGCTCATTATTTGCGCTTTAAACTATGCCTGGGAATCGGTCGGTTCAACAAGAACTGTCATCCAACCCCCAACCGTCGGATAGAAAGATAGAAAGAGATACAATTGCCAAGTCTATGTGTACATATATGTTTTGTGAGAGGTTTTACTACGTCAGCTCTGTCTGGTTCGTAGACTAGCCACATACGGCGCTAAAATGCTTGACCCGGTGCTGCATTTGGGGCTTCGTCTTGGCCGTGGCGCCTTTGGCACTAGTCCCGCTAAAAGTCTTTATTCAAAGTGTCACAAATGGTCCTTGTATTACCAGAGGACATACTCTGACTTGTTGTGCGCCTCTAAAATCATGTCTATGACAAATCATCCGTTTAATTCAACCATTCATGATGCATCTTCACAGTAGCTCTTTTAAAACCGTCCATCTATTTCCATTCTGTTCCCTCTCAGAGTGAGAGCAGAAGCTTCTGAGCTAGCAGTGTCATTTTCACACATCCACAAGACACCCATCCACAAACCCATCAACTCCGGGTTGTTTGTTGTGACTTGTCCTTTCTGCAGTTCGATAAAAACAGGTTACCAAGGGTAGCCATTATGCAGCATTTCCTCTTCCTGCAGGAGAAGCATCAGTGCGCAGAGTATAACTGCGATGCATTATAGACAGCTACGGCGGTGTCCTGTGCTGCACATGGGCCGAACTTCAACGTGTGGAGAAGAATAAACTCCCACAACAGCATTTTTACGACTGAAGCACACGGCATTTTACTTCTTTTGCATCGCATCATTCAACATCAAATTTCAAAGTCCATAGTGTTATAGATTTTCTTAGCGTTGTACGTGCACGTTTGTCCAGAAAACACTCAAAAAAGTATGTAATAAATCTTGTTTTTAAGGCCCTTGTCACCATACGCCTCAAGTCTTCAAATAATAAATAGGTGGGTTCCTGGCCACTCTAGAATAGCCACGTATGAAACCGCAGTTAAAATGGCCTGTAATCATAATAAGCAGCCTACAGAGTCAACACACGCTTCGCTTGTGCTCGCTAAAACGTCTATTTGGTGTAGACCACGTCCTCTCTGGCTGAAGAAATCACCATCAACGCCTTCGTAACGCCACGCGCTTCACGTCACGCCCACCCGCTACGTGAATGTGACGGCGGTACGTATATTACAGCCACATGAAGCCCACCACGCTGGAACCAGCTAATCCTAGCGTTGCTAGTTCTAGCCAACCCAACGCAGTCAGGGCTTGGGCCCGGCTCCAAATCCATCGCCATGGCATCACCGGCAGACCCCAACGCTACCATGGACTTCGATCCCAACAGCGGCAGATCCATGCCCCCGGACCATGGCAGCACATACTACGAGACCGCCACGCCCGCAAGCAGAAGCCAACAACGCCGGCAGCCATACTACGGACACCCCGCGTAGCGTCCCACGACCACAGCTCCCGGATTCCGACTACAAGATAATCTACAGACCGCAAGCCGGGTTTCGCGTAGCTTCTTGAAGCGATTGGCAAGTTTTCCAGGGCATCCAGCAGGCAAGCAACATGCCCAATGCTCGTGTGACTTGTATGCGCGTGTCACTATCCAAAACCAAGCTGCCCAAAACGTAATCATTCCGTGCACCCCCGACGAGGTCTATGCCCTTGCACTGAACGAGATTACGTCTATACAACTTGGGACAACAACAAAGGAAGTACTGCCCTACCTGAAACCACTACGCGGCACGTCTCAAGGGGTAATAACGGGGCTCAATCCCAACACCACCAAAAAGCAGCTCCCCTACATCCTATCAAAAACTGACCCACGTATACTGCACGCACGAATCATCGGAACATCCACATCAGCTCTAATCACATTTGAGGAAGTTGACATCCCAATATACATCAAGACGTATGGCCTATTAACCCGTTCTCGCCCTTACCGCGAGACCATACAGTGCTGTACACCGATGAGATGTCTGCCCCAAACCCGACGTCGCCATCTGCCTGCGATGCCACGCGCCTGACCCCCAACCTTACAATGACTGCAAACCCATGTGTCAGATCTGCGGACTAGATCCCCTCATGGCCAGCAGATTGTGGAAAAAGAAACTACGACTGCTACCACCCACCCCCCATCTACGGCACAAATTCCAAAACCAGAACAGCCATCGACCTGCACATAATTACGATGCCAGCCATCAACAAAGGCAGACTGCCAACCAAACGAACACCACTCCCCACGTAAGCTTGTCAGCCATTGTTGCACCACCACTCACTGCTCGTACATCTTTTCGCCCCCTCCCCACACCCGCTGCGCCTGCCGCACCCATTATCACATCACCCCCCCTCCACTTTTATCCAGACGCTTCAAGCAGAAAATCAACAGCTCAAACAGACAACACAACGCACCGCAACTCTTGAAAATCGCATCAACCAGCTACTCGCCCAAATGGAACAAATAACTCGGAAGCAATCACTAAGCGTCCCAACTTTTCCAGCCGACAGAAACCCAGAAGCAGGATCCTTGAACTCAGGCGCCTCAGTCGCCAATAGAAGCTTAGAGCCCTTGTCCGCCATCCCACACGCGTCTGCACCCGCATCAGTCGATCTCAGCCACTCAGAGCGCCTTATACGCGGCATGGGCAAACGCCTCGACGAACGCCCTAATAACGTGGATCAAAGGATACACTTCCTGGAGGAAACTAAGAACGCCAAAAAAGCACGCAAGAAGCCCATGAGGCGGCCTTTACCCCCCGAACTTGGCGACACATCATCGACCCTCCAATCCGACCATGACATGTAACACAAAAGGCAACGCCCATCGATGCTCACCCTCTAGCAATGGAACTGGCGGTCCTACCGCAACAAGCAGTCTACACTTACCCATTACACGCAACAGCACAAACCCGACGTCATCGCATTGCAAGAAACAGAGGCTGACACTGTCACTGTTACTTGGCTCCCGCAGCGCAATCCTGGTACAGTCAACCCAAACGGCCCAATCTCACTTTGCCAACCGATCAAGCCAGTTTATTTGTCTATTTAAGCCAGTCTATTTGTACTTCACATATACAGCCCCCCAAACAAACCCCTAACCTTCACCGACAAACTCCTTAAAACCGTCCAGCAGAGCCCGCGCGGACAAAAATTAATCGTCCTTGGTGACTTCAATGCCCAACATACGGCTTGGGGATGCCTAAAGGCATCAAGAAAAGCAACAAACTATATGATTGAATACTTCAAAACCTTCTGCGTTTGTGCAAAATTCCAGTTCTCCCGACCAGAATTGGGAATAGCGTCTCCCGAGACACCACCCCTGACCTAACCTTCACATATAATAACAAGAGTGCCACGTGGACGTGACTTGAGGAAACGCTCGGCAGCGATCACCATATTATAACACTAGAAATTGCGCACACATACACGCTAATCAACGCATTGGCACCGCCAGACTCACAAATTGGAAAGACTTTCGAGACGACACCCCTGCGGACTCCATCCCTAATCTAGATGACTGGGTGCAACGGTTATTTGACACGGCCAAGAACTACGCAAAAGAAATTGCCCTAACCCAAGAAACCCCAGCAACTGATGCACACCCTCACTATCTTTGGGATTCCCGACAAGGCCTGCTTCGAAGGTGGAAAAGAAACAGAACAAATAAGAAACTTCGCATCCGTATCGCTCAAATCACAGCAGAGGCAGATGCGTACACAAAACAACTGAGCCAACAAAACTGGACTGAGTTCTGCAACCAACTTCAAGGCACTCTCGGCACCCGCCGCACCTGGCACTTACTCCGATCTTTATTAGGCAGCAAGAAATCAAAATCCTCCCCACAACGCCATCTGAAACGCCTGTTACACAATTACCAGGGTACAGGATCAGATTTCTTGTGAGAGCTTCAGCAAACGCTTCAAGCACCCATTTCGGCTACTACTCTGACACTCCCATCATACACGGGAAAACCCAATCCAGACATTTATAGTGCTCACGGATTGAAAAGCGACACTACGAGCGCGTGGCCGGCGGCACATGCAGCGCCGCCTTTGGAAGCCCGTGAGAGCTAGGCGTTGCCTTGTGGTATACCGCGAGGGTGAGAGCATTTTGACTGTAGGCTCACTGTTTCCAGTTTTCCCCGCGGCGACAGCGGGACGCTGCAAGCCTGGAGCGCTGAAGCGCGTTTATTCGCCGTTGATAGTCGGCCGGCGGTGCGCGCAGCCAGTTTTGCGACATCGCCTGCTCGCGTGCTCTTATTACGCGTGCCCTTCCGATGCAGCACAGATAATGTGCATGTAAGGCATGGTCACGCTCATCTCAATAATACAGACTTCTGCACGAAGGAGCAGCAAATTAATTCGATGATATAAAATAAAATAGGCGGAGAGGCGACGAAGTACTAATGCACCGCACTACACGCGAACGTGCCTGCAAAGGCGTCTTTCCTTTTTTTTAGTTTCCATCCTGGAATGAAGCTTACTGTTCCTTCGTGCAGACGTTTGTTTTATTCCGATGAGCGTGACCTTGCCTTACATGCACATTATCTGTACCGCATCACAAGGGCACGCGCAAAAACACCGCTTGCAGACGATGTCGCGAAATTGGCTGCGCGCAAAGTCGGGTGACTACCAGCGGCGCGCAAACGCGTTCCCTCCCTCCAGGCTCGCAGCGCTCCGCTGTCGCTGCACGGAACCACATTCCCGCTCATTGGTACCCGGAAGCAGTAAGCCTACAGTCAAAACACTCTCACTCTCGCGGTATACCACAATGCAACACCTAGCTTCCACGGGCGTCCACAGATGGCGCTGCATGTTCCGGCGGCCACGCGCTCGCAGTGTCGCGTTTCAATCCGTGAGCACTGTACGCACCTTTTACTATGGCGGAAATGAAAGCAGGCGTTCCCCATCTAACCCGCAACACAGCCCCAGGAAGAGACCACATACCTAACCCTAACAAGCTCATCCGCAACCTTGATTACGTTGCCCTTGAAAAGCTTTTGGAATTTTTGAACTTCCATTGGCAGGCTTGAACCACAATGGAAGCACGCCAAAGGCTGGAACCCACAATGGAAGCACGCCGAAATCACCCTAATACCCAAGCCCAACAAATCGCTCATTACAAAGAACCTCTGCCCCATCTCTCTCACTTCGTGTGTCGGAAAACTGTTTGAGCACATGGTGCAAAGGCAAACACGGTTAGCTATTGAAGTCTTCAAAAAGGTAGGTCGCTAGTGACGATGCACGCAGGGACAAAATCAACTGTTATCATTGTGGTGAAACATATTGAAAGCCAAATTAAAACTTCTTGTTTTCAGAAACTGGATTACACTGGTTTGAGCAATCTTGGTGACGGTACTGGCGATACCGCGGACCCCGAGCCCCCAAACATAAGCTGGATCCAACCGTGGCAATGTGTTTATAGGTGGAGGGTTAGAAACCACGAACGGTGGCCGTCGGAGCCCAGGTCAAGCTCCGCCGGATGGGCTCCCTGTCTGTTCACCAGGCAGGGAGCTCCGGGACCTCTCAAGCTATTAGGGTAAGGTTTGAGACGAAAGTACCCCCGTCCCCTACTTTTTTCCAATGCTATATGGATAATTCAAACCCCCCCCCCCCAAACGTGATCGGCCCCCGAAAAGGGGCCGCACCGAAGTTTTCTTTCCATCCCTTCCAACAATCCACAGTCCGAAACCTGACAACTATCCTCGATTCTTGGTTATCAAGGCAGTTGACAAAACAAACCCTGTTTCTTCCATGTCCGTATTCTTGATCACTAAGTTCCTGGAAGGCATCCTCGGAAAATCGTTCGATGCTAAGAAACTCCGTACCGGTGAAGTTCTAGTCAATGTCAAGACGCAGCAACAAGCCACTAACCTCCTGTCGCAAACCTGCATGGCAGATCTGGCCATCAAAGTCACTCCCCATCGTAGCCTCAACAGCTCTCAGGGTGTGATTTCGGAGACTGATTTGTTGAATGAGACCGAAGCTGATCTGTTAGAAGGCCTGAAAGATCAGGGTGTAACTGCAGTGAGGCGTATAACCATCAGACGAGACAAGAAGGAAATCCCCACAAAACATATAATCTGACTTTCAACCGTTCCACACTTCCTGAATCCATTAAGGCAGGCTTCATGTCGTGCTCCGTTCGAGCGTACATCCCGAATGCGCGTCGCTGCTACAAGTGCCAGCGGTTCGGGCATGGTACCAACTCGTGCCGGGGCCAGCCAACCTGCGCTAAATGTGCCCAACACCATCTCACTGATGACTGTTCATCAAATCAACTGCTCTGTGCTAATTGTCAAGGACCTCACCCTGCATATTCGCGAACCTGCGAGCGGTTCAAGCTTGAGAAAAAAATAATAAACATCAAGGTCACGGAAAACATCACCTTCCCAGAGGCGCGAAAGAGGTTCGCCTCTTTCCCCCTGGGGAGGTACGCCGACGCAGCTCGCCGGGGGGCGGAGCGGCGTCTGGTTTCGGCGGGGACCCAGTACCGCGAGTCGGACTTGGTCCCGCCCCCGCCCCCCCCTGGGTTGCCTCAGGCAGCCCAACCCGCCTCCGCACTGCTCGCTGAGCCAGCAGCGGCTGTGGGGGCAACCACGTCTGGTGGAAGCGATGCTGCATCCTCCACTTCCACTCCAGCGTCCCAAACCACGGGCGAGGGCGCAGAGGAGATGGACTTGGGGGAGCCAGCGGCAGCTCCCACCACCACCGCACCGCCTGCGCCATCCGAGGCGTTCCTGAATCCCTCGGTGGTTGCGGGCAAGGAAAAGCGCACCCCAAAGGGTTCGCGGTCCAAGGAGCCTGATCCCTCAGGCGCTCCGAGGACATCCGAGGATGAAATGGACGTCGGTACATTCTTGTCTGCGGTGCACCGCAAGGAACGCGTCCCGACGCCAAAGCCTCCCGACAAGCCAAAAAAGACGAGAATCACAGCCCCGAAAGACGACACATAAACAACACAGTCCAGTAGCTCCGAACACTTCACAATGGGAAGAGAGAACATAGTACAATGGAACTGCAGAGGCCTCTTTAAAAATCTTGACGATGTAAATGAAATACTGCATGCTAATCAGCCAAGTGTAATGTGTGTTCAGGAAACACATTTGAATTCCAAGCACACAAATTTCTTGAATAGTTACCTGGTATACAGAAAGGACAGGGATGGCTGCACACACTCTTCTGGGGGTGTGGCCATAATCGCCCGGAAATCTTCAGCATGCCACCCTGTCACTTTGAACACTATCCTTGAGGCTGTAGCAATACGCTTAATAATATTTAATAGGTTGATAACGGTATGCTCCATATACATTCCTCCTGATGTCACACTTTTGAGCTCTGACTTCGAGGCGCTGATTGACCAACTGCCCCAACCATACATTCTAACAGGCGACCTTAATGCTCACAATTCTCTTTGGGGCTCTTCTCGTACGGATGCCCGGGGTCGCCTGATAGAGAGGTTTCTTACATCCTCTGGAGCATGCCTTTTCAACAATAAACAGCCTACATATCATAACATAGGACACAACACATACTCATGTCTTGACTTGGCGATTGGCTCAGCAGTTCTCTTTCCTCTTCTCGAGTGCGGTGTGGGAACTAACCCATATGGCAGTGACCACTTCCCCACCTCACTAACATACATAGGTAAAGGCCCATGCAGTCCATCTTCCCATAATAGGTTCAATGAAACACGAGCTAACTGGAATACAGTTACAGAGACATCCAAACTACACCACACATCCATAGGACACCTACACGTTGAAGAATCTACCCAACTCCTCACGGCGCACATCCTCGACGCCACCGAAAAGTCCATTCCCCACGCCTCTGGTGCCCCGCGCAACCAGCGGAGGCCGTGGTGAAATGAGGACTGTAGACGGGCGCGAGAGGCCCAGAACAAGGCGTGGGGTATCCTTCGTCGGTACCCCACGTCGGGAAACCTCCTCTTGTTCAAACGGGCCAAGGCGTTAGGAAAACGTGTGCGCCGTGAGGCAAAACGAGAGAGTTGGCGTACATTCATAACATCAATAAACTCCTACACAGACGCAAGGAAAATATGGACACGAATACGCAAACTCAAGGGACAACAAACACACAGCCTGCCTCTGGTCAGCACTACAGGGGACACACTCGAAGACCAGGCTGACACACTCGCACAACACTTCCAACACGTGTCCAGTTCCGCACACTACACAAACACTTTCATGAAGCACAAACAAACGGCCGAAAAGAAGCCTATACTAGATAACAATAGGACAACATCTTCGTATAGCTCAGAGTTTTCACTGCATGAGCTGCGGGCTGCTTTGAGCACGTGTAAACCATCAGCTCCAGGCCCAGACAACATCACATACACAATGATACAACACCTGCACGCAGACACTCTTCTAACACTCTTACACCTATATAACAAGATATGGCTTTCGGGGCACATTCCAAACTCCTGGAAGGAGGCTATAGTTGTAGCTTTCCTGAAAGAGGGAAAGGACCCGTCGTCCCCCTCAAGCTACCGTCCTATAGCCCTGACGAGCTGCCTGTGCAAGCTCTTCGAGAAGATGGTAAATCGCAGGCTCGTGTACTTCCTCGAGTACAACGGTCTTCTCGAGAGCTGCCAGGCAGGCTTTAGGGTTGGGCGATCGACGAACGATCAACTGGTAGCTCTTGACTCGTATATCAAGGATGCCTTCGCGCATAAGCTGTATTGTTTAACTGTCTTTTTCGACCTTGAAAAGGCATACGACACCGCTTGGCGTTATGGGATCCTTAGTGACCTCAAGTCATTCGGTGTTTCGGGTAACATGTTGAACACTCTTGTTAGTTACTTGTCAGACAGAACGTTTCGAGTAAGAGTTGGTTGTGCACTCTCAAGCGTTTACGTGCAAGAAAATGGCGTGCCACAGGGTGGCGTGTTGAGCTGCACTCTCTTCATAGTAAAAATGAACTCTCTTGGTAAGGCACTGCCACCTACAATCTCTTATTCCATGTATGAAGATGACGTGCAGATATCCTATAAATCATGCAATATGTCAATTTGCGCACGACAAGTCCAGCTTGGTGTAAAGAAACTTGCCGGTTGGGCAGACAAGAACGGTTTTAAATTAAATCCTGTAAAAAGCTCTTGCGTTGTGTTCTCCAGGAAGCGCGGGGTCCATATGGACCCAGAAATTACTCTTAATGGCGTGTCGCTTTTTGTGAACAAGGAGCACAAGTTCTTAGGTGTTGTGTTTGACCAGAAACTTACATTCATTCCACACATCAAGGAACTTAAACATAAATGTCTGAAAACAATGAATATACTTAAGGTTCTCTCCCATCAATCTTATGGTTCCGACAAAGAACTCCTACTACGGCTCTATACTGCTTTGGTTGGGTCTCGTTTAGACTATGGCAGTGTGGTATATGGGTCGGCGACTAAAACAGCGTTGCGAATGCTTGACCCAGTGCTACACTTGGGGCTTCGTCTCGCCTCGGGTGCTTTTCGCACTAGCCCTGTCGAGAGTCTGTATATCGAGTGTGATAAGTGGAGCCTTGAGAACCAACGAACGTACATGGATTTGCTATATGCTTTTAAAATTTCATCACTGAATAATCATCCTCTTTATCCTGTCTTTAACGATACATCAACATCTCTGCTCTTTGCAAATCGCCCGTCCGTTCCTCAGCCCTTTTCACTTAGAGTGAGAGCGAGCCTCGGATCTCAGTGCTTCGTTTTTAGATGTGTACAGGTCATCTTTTTTTAACAGTTTACCGCCTTGGCAAGTTCGCCCTGTGTCGTGCGACCTCTCTTTTATGACACTTGACAAAAATCGTGTACCACGAGCTGCAATACTGCAGCACTTTCTGTCTTTGCAGTTTAAATACACATGTGCAGAAATTTATAGTGACGCTTCTAAAACCAACAGTATGGTGTCGTGCGCTGCTCATGGTCCTAATTTCAATGCAGCCAGAACCATGAGCGTGCACACATCAATTTTTTCAGCAGAAGCGTACGGAATTTTACTGATTGTACGACATATCCTTGAAAATCAAATTCCCAATTCTATCATCTACACAGATTCTTTGAGTGTTGTTTGCGCATTATCATCGCATAAATCCCCCAAAAACCAAATAATTAATCTTGTATTCAACACTATCATGTCGGTGTATGCGGAGAAGCATCGGCTGCTCCTCTGCTGGGTCCCAGGACACGCTGGGATCGCTGGGAACGAGTTGGCGGACGAGAGGGCCGGTGCTGCTGCACTCAGGAACACTGTCGACATAACAAGCGTACCATATACAGACCTCAAGCCTCACATAAAACAACACCTGCGCAGAACATGGCAAACACACTGGGACGAACAGACAGAAAACAAACTACACGTAATAAAGCCCCACTTGGGACGGTACACAACTGACTCACACAACAGACACACAGAAGTCGCCTTGGCCAGATTACGGATAGGGCACACACATGCGACGCACTCGCACCTGCTCACTGGATCTCCAAGACCTCTGTGCGGCAGGTGCGGAGAGGCCCTATCCGTAGTGCACATACTAGTCACATGCAAGGCACTTCACACAACACGACACAAACACTTCAGAGAACTCTACAGACAACATATGCCACTACATCCATCGCTGTTTCTAGGTGACGATGCCATTGTTTCTGTAAAACGTGTGTTTGAATATTTGTCAGACGTTAAGTTTTTAAACCTCATTTCCTATCACGCATAATCAAATCTGGCCCTATACACCAGCCATCACCATTATCTTTAACGGATTTTACTCTGTTCGGTTGACATGTTTTATGTTTTTTTTTGGTGGTAACCACCTCACTTCATTAAATAAACTTTTCTCTGGCGCTCTTTGCCCTTAGTCGGCCTTGCGCCATAAAAACACAACCATCATCATCATCATTACACTGGTTTCATGAGATCATTATACAAAAGTACCAGAAGAAATGCCCGAAATTGCGCGCGTCCGTGGCCCGACTCGCTGGCTGAAGGTTCACATGCCACCGGCATGATGTAGTCCAGAAACCGAACGTGGTCTCCTGTGGCGGCACCTAATGTTCTGGGAATCAGCACCGGGATATCGGTGGGGGCCAGGCTCCACATTCGGTATGAAACGCACTTCACTTCAAAACTACACTGGGCAGGAAACCCACCTACTAGATTTAAAGAGTGGACAAAATATACCCTTGGGTACATGACACCGTTTGCATCATACCAGGCTTTCGCAAAGGGCAGTATCGCACTTTTTAGTACTTCATAATTAGGTTAATAAACACTGATTCCTACCGGCTTGTGTACATATGGACCTTTTTTATTGATCGGCAATACTTACCACCTAGCTATTTTAGTCCAATCACTACACCAGAACGCTCTTGTATTTATACATTGTGGGGTTTCACATCTTAAGCAACGCCTTGGCTATGAAACGCGGCATAGTGGCGTTCTCGATTAAGTTTGACCACTTGATGATTTTTATAATTCAATTATAATTTTTGTTAAGAATTTCGCTAAATATACTTCAGGTAAAAATCAAGAGCCCTTCTGGTTGCTGGGCCGACAGGCAAATAAGAAGTTCGGCACTTCGGTTGGTCGGCTTACGGCCGCTCGATGATATCAAGGTCGGCTCAAGGACCTGTGAGGTTGCAAGCGTGTGGGCCTCTTGAAGGTACTATCGGTGTAGAGGTCTGTTACTGGGCCTATAGGTTTCTTGTTCAGTCGATGAAGCAATAGGGTTATTGATGTGATGGCCTCCCCGTATGTTGCATTGACGTTCAGGTCCTTTAGAGTGTGGTACTGGCTTATAGGTCACCGCACGTAGGCATTGCGGTATTTAACCAGTATAGAAAAAAATACCCAACAATTTTTTATGTAGTTAACCCATCATTTTCGCCACGTGACACCAGGAGTTCGGGCACGGTACTTACTAATGAATTTTAAAATTTGCACAATGGGTCCCGTACATGCAGCCCATCGAGGACCGAAACATGGTTCCCAAGGGCTTCTTGCTGAACAATATACGGCAGCCTGCAGAGAGTTACAGCGAATTCATTCAGCAAAAAAATATTTGAAGTGCGTTAGAAAAGTTGATAAGCAAAAGACTACAGACAAGGTTCCGAAGTCAGTGACTCTACGGGGTGCCTCGAACAATAATACAGAGGTCATCATTACAAAAACAAAGTGGCAGAAACACTGCAACAGCCTAAGACACCCCGAAAAAATAAAAAAGGATGAATTTACTTTAAATACCTGAATTGCCAAGGACTATGCGTTACAGACTAAGCGTTACAGACACCATGTGCTTAGGACATATATTATCACATTTTCGTACTCCAAAGGCTGACTTTAAGTAATGATATTTTGTTACAGCGTGGACCGGTGGTAATTTCTTGAAACTGATGATAACTCCACACAAGTGAAATCTGGATGAGAGTACGGGTAGTTTTGTTTTGGAAGCATCCAAAGTTTTTCAATATTGGACTACAGATTTTCAGCCAGTGTTTAGCAATTGCGATTCCGTTGCTTCATTGTGAACTTTATGGCAGGCACCATCAAGCAGTTGCATAACTACAATCCGATTTGCCATGGTGCCTTCGTTTACCGCTACTGCTCTTCGTAACGAGCATGAATGTCGTGATTTAACTACACCTACTCCTGCTATATCCAGATAGTACCCCCAGCGCTGCAGTTAGCGAATATAGTTTAGTCTAGAGTGCAAATATTGCGTTCTCTGGCTTCTCAGCAGTTGTGTTCAAGTACCTAATGTTGCGCGAAATGACACCGTGCTTTTAAATGGGAGAAGACCATGGATGCCACAACATGCCACTTTCTAGTCATCTTGTTAGCATTTAACATTAGCAGCAACAGACAGACAACAGCTGCAACGCACCGGATTCATACTGACGGTTCCCGTGTAATCCACCGTCGTCCGTACAAGGTGTCAGCAGCGGAACGACAAGCCATTAGCGAACACGTCTCGGACATGCTTAAACCCAATATTATTCATCCATCATCTAGCTCGTGGTCGTCTCCTGCGGTTCCGGTGAAGAAAAAGGATGGATAAGTTTTGCGTTTTTGTGTTGATTACATTGCCCTCAACAAGATCACTCGTAAGGATATCTACACGATGCCTCGTATAAAAGATGGCATGGATTGTCTGCAAGGAGCTCAGTACTTCCCCAGTCTTGATCTTCGTTCAAGCTACTGGCATGGATGAGGCCGACAAAGACAAAACAGCCTCTTCAACACCACATAGCTAGTACGAATTGATTTTCATGCCTTCCGGCTGCTGCGATGCTCCTGCCACGTTTGAACGAATGATCGACACCGTAGTGCGTGGCATCAAAAGAAAAACTTGCCCATGCTACCTCTACAACATTATGTTTTTCTTCTCTACTCTCTCCCAACACTTAGAGCTCCTGGAAGAGATTCTCACATCCCCATCTAATGCAAACCTACAGCTGAATGCTATGAAATTTCATTTCGCATTAAAGAGCATCAATGTGTAGGGGCATGTTGTTTGTAGGGATGGCTTACAAGCAGACCGGGACAAGATAGCTGTTCTTGCAAACTTCTCTAGCTCCTTACACCAGAAAGACCTTCGCAGCTTCTTTGGCTTCGCGCCGTGTTTCCGATGTTTTGTCCAAAACTTCGCCGCCATTTATTCCTCCCTTCACGATTTTATTCAAAGCGGATCTCCTTTTAGTCGGACCGATGCGTGCGAAGAGGCATTCCAAAAGCTTAAGTCTGCACCCACGTAAGTGCCCG
This sequence comes from Haemaphysalis longicornis, assembly GCF_048455015.1. Taxonomy (NCBI): domain Eukaryota; kingdom Metazoa; phylum Arthropoda; class Arachnida; order Ixodida; family Ixodidae; genus Haemaphysalis; species Haemaphysalis longicornis. The sequence continues at coordinate 120,257,784 of NW_027526385.1, read as the reverse complement.
TCCTGTGCCATGTTGACTAATCAAGGCCCACCATTCTCCCCACAGATGCTAGTGGACATGGTGTCGGCGCCGTCCTTCTCCAACTCGATACCGAACATCGCGAGCGTGTCGGCGCATATTCTTGTCGGTTCCTAACATCATCAGAAAGGAACTATACAATCACTGAACAGGAGTGTCTTGCTACTGTTTGGGCGGTTGAGTCGTTGCTTCCCTACCTAAATGACCGCCACTTTACAATTGTGATGGAACATCACGCTCTATGCTAGTTCTCGTCTTTGCAAAACCTGTCAGACGACTTAGCCGTTGGACCCTCCCGTTGCAAGAGTACGACTTTACTATGTACTACAAATCGGGGAAGATACATCTGACACACACACTCTTATATGTTGCCAACTTGGGACATCCTAAGGGCAGCGATGCTCCGCTTTAATTAGCAATGACTTTCCCATTGCCCCCATCGACTATGTCCGTCCTGAGCTTCCCTGCGGATTTGGGACACTTCAACGTGGGTGAATGTACCGTCGGACAATCATCTATCGCCTGATCGGATGCACAGAATTACCGAACCGTCAAACTAATAAGTTCAACCTGACCCGCCGCGGTGGCTCAGTGGCTAAGGCGTTGCGCTGCTGAGCACGAGGTCGCGGGTTCGATTCCCAGCCGCGGCGGCCGCTTTTCTGATGGAGGCGAAAAACAAAAACGCCTGTGTGTACGAGATTTTGGCGCACGATAAAGATCCCCAGGTGGTCAAAATTAATCCGGAGCCCTCCACTACGGCGCGCCTCATCGCCTGCATTGCGTCGGTGCGTTAAACCCCACGATCAATCAATACGTTCAACCTAATAATAAGTGCCGTCAACCTAATTAGTTCGAGCTAGTGCGAGATGTATTGTACCGGGGCAACTACTATCTTTCCGGCAGCAAATCGGTAACCCTCTCACGGCAACCACGAATCTCCGCACACCTGCATTACGATGCGACAGATGCCATTTGGGCTTTCACAAGACATACGATCGTGTCAGTAGCCGCTTCTCTTTGTCGGGCCTCTCCAACCGTATCACGCGATGCATGGATTCGTGAACTGCTTATCAGCGGTGCAAACGCCCTACGTCTTCGTCTGCTGGACTCCGCCAGCCACTACCATGTGCATCCAGCTTTTTCAAAATTGCGGAATTGACTTCTATTAGCCCCTGCATTTAACTGCTGCTGGCTAACGCTGGATTGTCACCGTGGCTGACCATTTTACGCGATATGCCCAGACAGCTCCCGTTGTTCTGGCTCCGCATATGAGGTTGCCGACTTCCTCTTGAGCACAATACTGTGCCGCCAAGGTGCCCCACATGTTCTTCTGAGTGACCGCGGTAACACCTTTCTCTCCAGCGTCCTTGCAGAAGAACTTCGCGCATCCAACACAATTCACAAGACGACAACCAGTTACCACCCTCAGACAAATAGACTCACTGAACAGTTTCATCGCCCCGTATCTGTCATTATATCTATCTACATCGAGCGTGATTAACCAGATTGGGATACAATTCTTCCCTTTGTCACGTCCACCTTTTACACCGCTGTTCAACCAACTACAGGATTCTGTCAGTTTTTCCTGGTCTTGGGACGGGAAGGTTCTTTTGTGCTAGAGGTGTCGTTCTTCGACTCGGAGTCCGCCTATGATTCCCGAGAAGAAATCTACGTTTCTGGGCTAATGCACTGCCGTCAACTCTCCCGACAGTGTACTGAAAGTAGCCAGCACAACCGCAAAAGTCGCTGTGACGCGTCACACCGTTCAGTACGTTACAGACCTGGCGACGAGGTCTTTCTGTGGACTCCCTTGCGAGTAGCCGGCCTTTCTAAGAAATTTGTGCATCGTTTTCTCGGGCCTTACATTGTTCTCAAGACAACGTCGCCGGTGAACTACCGCGTCACACCACGACACCTAGTACTGACCGCCACTGCTGTGGAACTGAAATTGTGCATGTCCGCCAGCGCAAGCCGTTAACCCGCAACATTTGCTCTAACTGGAATGGAGGAGGTCACCTTCATACGAGAGGGAATGAGTGTGCGTAGGCTCCCCAGATTGTTTGTTTCACTTCTTGTGTACTCTCATCATCATTATACCGAGTGGGAGGTTCTATGTCATCATCACTTTATCATTGTCATCAGAGATTCAGACTAGGACCTCGGTCGCGGTTGCTCCAATAAGCCGTTTTCTGCCTCACCATGCCTTCGCTTCACAGTATATTAACTTCTACCGGTTTCAATCATAATAATTTTCGCAGCGATGGCGTAGAGGTAGAACAGCCGCCTCGCGTGCAGAAGGACCGTGGTTCGAATCCCGGTGCCGGACAATTCCCACCGGATTTTAAAAAAAAATCCCCGTATTGATGGAATTGCACACAGGGGCTTGGGGTGCGGCCTGACCCCGGCGACCATTGCCGGTAATGCACACCCTCACCAGAGCAGGATTGGTCACCCTGGTGTAGTAACGGCCACAACCTTCCATGAATACGCCAACTAACCCTCGGCCCTCAGTCCCCAGCGGCTGCGAAGCAACTGACCACGGCGGCGGTCAGACCTGTGACGCAGCAGAGGGTGCTAAGAATCCCTGGATCCGGACATGCCGCCAATGGAATCTGAAGCTGGCAACGTTTAACGTGCGAACCTTATCTAGCGAAGCAAGTCTCGAGGTGTTGTTCGAGGAATTAGAGGGCATTAAATGGGATGTAATAGGGCTTAGCGAGGTTAACAGGGCAGGCGAAGCCTTTACGGTGCTGAAAAATGGACACGTCCTATGTTACCGTGGTCTAGAGGACAGAAGAGAACTGGGAGTGGGATTTCTAGTCAATAAAAGCATAGCTGGCAAAATAGACGAATACTATAGTATTAACGAAAGGGCAGCAGGTCTTGTAATTAGGCTCAATAAGAGGTACAAGCTCAAGGTAGTGCAGGGCTACGCGCCCACATCCAGCCACGACGACCAAACAGTGGAACGCTTCTATGAAGATGTGGAATCGGCAATGGCTAAAGTAAAAACGCAGTATAATGTAGTTATGGGGGACTTCAATGCTAAAGTAGGCAAGAATCAGGCTGGAGACAAGGCAGTTGGGAACTATGGTCTGGGCTGTAGAAATAGCAAGGGGAACCTACTAGTTGAGTTTGCAGAACGGAATAACCCACGCATAATGAATACCTTCTTCTGTAAACGGGAGAGTCGGAAGTGGACCTGGATGAGCCCGAATGGGGAGCACAAAAATGAAGTAGACTTTATATTATGCGATAAACCTGGCGTCGTGCAGGATGTGGAAGTGCTCGGAAGGGTAAGGTGTAGTGACCACCGTATGGTAAATCTCGAATTAGGCTAGAGTTGAGGAGGGACCGCAACAAGCTAGTACTAAAGAAGCCGATAAATGAGCAAACAGTAAGACGTAAAGTAGAAGAGTTCAGGATCGCGCTGCAGAACCGATATTCTGCCCTTAACGAGGAAGCCGAGCCTACGACACAGGAAGCCAGCGACAACCTTACACGCATTCTCACGGAGTGTGCAGTAGAAGTCGGGGGCACTATGGCTAGACAGGATACTGGTAAACGTTCACAGGAGACGAAAGATCTAATCAGGAAACGGCAAACCATGAGAATCTCTACCGCAGCTCACAGAATAGAACTAGCAGAGCTCTCGAAGTTAATCAATAAGTGCAGGACAGCTGACATACGGAAGTATAATATGGAGAGGATCGAATACGCTGTAAAGAACGGAGGTAGCCTAAATGCAGTAAAGAGGCGTCTTGGCGTGGGGAAAAATCAGATGTATGCACTTAAGGATAAGCAAGGCAATGTCATCACAAATAGGGATAAAATAGTCACAGTGGCCGAGGAGCTCTATAGGGATCTGTACAGTAGCCGGGACATACAGGATAATTCCGAACGAGACAGTAGTCCAGAGGAGATAGACATCCCACCAGTAACGACCGAAGAAGTAAGGAAGGCTTTGAAAGAAATGAAAGGGGGCAAAGCACCTGGTGAGGATCAGATAACAGCAGACCTCTTGAAGGATGGCGGAGAAATTGTACTTGAAAAACTGGCAAACCTGTATACGCAATGCCTAATGACCGCACTGGAACCGAAATCTTGGAAGAACGCGAACATCATCCTAATCCATAATAAAGGCGACATGAAGGACTTGAAAAATTACAGGCCGATCAGCTTACTGTCAGTCGTCTACAAGGTATTTACCAAGGTAATCGCTAACCAAATCTCTGCAACCTCAGATTTCAATCAACCTAAAGAACAAGCAGGGTTCCGTAAAGGTTATTCAACAATGGACCATATTCACACGATCAATCAGGTGATAGAAAAGTGCGCTGAGTATACTCAACCCCTATATATAGCCTTCATAGATTATGAGAAAGCATTTGACTCGGTCGAAATCCTAGCAGTCATTCAGGCATTACGGAACCAGGGGGTAGATGAGCATTATGTAAGAATACTAGAGGATATCTATAATGGGTCTACAGCTACCATCATCCTCCATAGGGAGAGCAGTACAATACCTATAAGGAAGGGTGTCAGACAAGGAGACACAATCTCTCCAATGTTATTCACAGCATGCTTACAAGAAGTATTCAGAACGTTGGATTGGGAACAGGTGGGAGTAAGGGTTAATGGAGAATACCTCAGTAACCTCAGATTCGATGATGACGTTGCCTTGCTAAGTAACTCGGGGGACGAATTGCAAAGCGTGCTTTCCGCACTGGGCGAACAGAGTAGAACCGTGGGCCTGAAAATTAATCTGCAGAAAACTAAAGTAATGATCAATAACCTCGGGACAGCACAGCAGTTTGAGATAGATGGCGAGGCAGGGGAAGTTGTAAGCGAATATATATCCTTAGGCCAAGTTGTGACCCCAGATCCCAACCATGAGGCAGAGATAATTAGAAGGATCAGAATGGGGTGGGGTGCATATGGCAGACATTCTCAGATAATGAGTAGCAGCCTACCATTGTCGTTGAAGAAGAAAGTGTATGACAGCTGCATCTTACCGGTACTCACCTACGGGGCAGAAACTTGGAGGCTCACTAAGAGGGTTCAACTTAAATTGAGAACGACTCAGCGGGCAATGGAGCGGAAAATGATAGGTGTAACATTAAGGGACAAGAAGAGAGCGGAGTGGGTCAGGGAGCAAACTGGTGTTAAAGACATATTAGTAGAAATTAAGAACAAGAAATGGACGTGGGCAGGGCATGTAATGCGAAGGCAAGATAACCGCTGGTCATTAAGGGTAACAGAGTGGATCCCTAGAGAAGGCAAGCGCTGTAGGGGGCGGCAGAAAGTTAGATGGGCAGATGAGATCAAGAAGTTTGCGGGGATAAATTGGTCACAGGTGGCACAGGACCGAGGTAATTGGAGAATAATGGAAGAGGCCTTTGCCCTGCAGTGGGCGTAGACAGGCTGGTGGTGATTATGATGATAAATTTTTGCTCCAGCTTTATTGGTAGCATAACTAAGCACAGTTTGGTCTGAAAAGAGAAGCACTTACCACCTGTGTACTAGGAGTGACGCCATGCTAGCTCGGGAGATACAGCTGCGCTTCTTTTGTATATTTCATTGAGAATCGCAGTATTCCAACCAGCGTCCCTACCTTTAACCCGACAATTTCACACGTATGACAACTAAACGTTGGCGCCAGTCGAATGTGAAGGGTGTTAAAAAATGTGATAGAGTGTGTTACCTGACGCCGAAACGTGTTTTTTAGGTCTAAGCACTATTTGCCAAATACCGCAACACAAAGTCTGTAAGGATCAATGAAAACATTCAGGTCCATGGCGTAAAACTAAAATATTAAAAAAAATGGCGAAGTTCTACCTAAGCTAATGGTGAGATGTCTATAATGGCGTTCTCCATTAAAATGTCCTGCTGCGCTCAGCAGGCGTATTTGTGAGAAGCTGGAGCCGAACTAAGGCCGTTTGGCAGCGTTATTCGAAAGCGGTTTGAATAGAGCTGCGGCCTGCGAACGCCAAATCGTGGCTTCGTGCGTGTGTGTAGAAAAAAATACTGAAAATAAACTGCGAAGTTACCAAGGTGTATTTCGATCTGGCCGCCCATGAATTAACTCAACAAAGAAAAAATAAAACCTCCCACCCTGTTTGCACGCTCAGTGCAAACACACCAAAAAGCAAGGTTTGTGAATTCCAGAAACCACGTGAGAGTACCAACAATTCCATTTTCTGCAGAGTTTTTGTTCCATATGCTTCACTTGAGCCTACTAGTTGTGAACGGTTTCCAGCAACTGAAGCGAGGAAGTGTGTTTATTATATGCGGAAAAATAGGTTTAGAGAAATCGGATTCGGACCCTCCGCTCTCTGGCGTAGTTTAGCCATGCAACAAAAACTACTAGCCTTCAATCATATTACAGGTATAAATCATTGATTGATTGATTGATTGATTGAATAATTGATTGATTGATTGGTTCTTTGATTGGTTGATTGATTGATTGATTGATTGATTGATTGATTGATTGATTGATTGATTGATTGATTGATTGATTGATTGATTGATTGATTGATTGATTGATTGATTGATTGCGATGTTCGATACCAATGCTACTGAAGCGATGTGCCCCGCCGTATTGAAGGGCTTCGGAATATTTTTGACCATCGGGTGGTCTTTAACATGCGCCAAAATCTCGACCACACAGGCGTTTCTTCTTTTCTGCTCCACCAGAAAAAAGGCATTGCTTTTCCACATGCAGCAATACATCTTACTCCCATGTGGTATTTATTATAGATATGCATCATTGTGGAAGTTGTAATGTTGGAAACACAAGAGCAAAAATTAGTCAAATTTTGATTGGTTGATGCTCCGAAGGTATACTTTGAATATACGCGTCTTCGATTTGGCTGCACTCGCGGAACTCCTTCAGCTAGTGCATCATTGTCCTCTTCGAGTTTCGAGTCCAGCGCGCAACAAATGCACTTTTCAATTTACCGGTGGTGCAGAGAGTGAGAATTTAAATCGCGGATTTTCTGGCATTTCTCAAAGAAGGAGTAGGCACAGACGAAAAAAAAAAGTCAAGCACAGATTTTTCAGTTTGGGCCACTGCGCTGAACTCTTTCTGAACTCATGCAGGAGGTGCATGATGTCTAATTGAAGACACCTTGCGAGGCATCGCAGTGGAGGTCTCTGGATTACTTTTATCCGCCTGCGGCTCTTATACGTCCGCCGAATTCTAGAATACACGGGCTTTTTTGCTTTTCGCTTTATCTGAAAAGCAGCCATGAGGCCGGTATCAAACCGGTGTTCCCGGGTTCAGCACAACGCCATATCCACTAAGGCACTTTTGGGAGTGTCCATGAAAGTAATCGAGGGTGTACTTAATAATGGCATTACGTAGCGTCGTTCATTCAGCACAGCTTTTTCCCAATGAATAATTATGACGGCTCCCCTGATTTTTGTCTTTTGTTCGTGCACAATCCGTTAGTTCACCGGCTCCGAATGCCAGTGCCAGATCTTGCTTGGGTTTGCCGTCCAGGCTGTCTTTGCCTGACGATTTAGCTACAAATGTTATTCGATATGGCGAATTGATCAAAGCAGCAATACGGCATAAAAATTTGCTGGGTTATTATAACGGCCACATGAAAGAACGAACTTACACTGCCAGCTAGACATTGTAGCTTCGGGCAATCAACGTTGCCAGTGGTTTCATTTACCAATTATGTGCTTAAATTGTACACGTGGCCTGTGCACCAACGAAAGACGGGTAAAGCAATCCAGAAGTACGCCGCCAGACCACTTGCGGTATTCTAGTGACGAGGACAGGGCAGGACTTATGACTGAAAAAACGGTGGGGCCATACCACTGCCGCTCTGTTCCTATATAGATTACAAGACGGGTAGGGCTATTGGTGCTGCCTAGGTGAGACCGTGCTGGTAGAGTTATTTTGAGAAAACGTCTGCGCCATAAGGTAAATTTTCAGAAGTGATGTGAATTTTACTCCGGTCGTTCAGGGTAATTTACCATGAATATTTGCAATGCTTAGAACAATTGCCTTTATCTGCAACGAACTTGTAATATATTTGGAGTGTTTTAAAATAGCCACACTTGTGATTTCGCCCTACCTAATGTTTTAGGGTATTTTCATTTGTCAACTTTTAAAGACCGTAAGCGCAGAAGCCGATAGCAAAGCAATGCGGAAAGTATCTACCTGCACTAAATTTTTCACCGAAGTAAAATTTTGGTGCTTCATGAGTTCTTTTATTTTTCGTTACAAGGCCTCTTCGTATAAAACATACTGAATTTTTAAAGGTTTTTATCAGAATCTCCGATGTGTTACTTGAACACTGGCTCAAGGTATGTAATGATATCTTCTCCCCGCACTGTGGTTGATGTACAACAACACAATGATGTTGGCCGTCACATGTTCCAAACTTCTTTTCACCCGTTACCTTGAAAGAAAAAAATAAGACAAAATTATAAACAAAAAATTTTATTTCTTTTCAACATAGTACTTTGTCATCTGCCTCTAAACCTTCCCAAATACGTTTATATTCTCTCGCCCAGAGTTCTCGAAAATCTGTAGGTTGGAAATAGTCTTCGCGGTACAAATGCCAGGATAGTGACCACCATTTAGAACTTACAGGGCGCAATTCTTTATCTAATCAGACTGGGCTGGGCAGACATACTTCTAAATATATTATCGAATACAAATATCGGCATACGCGCGTTGGGCACCTTAGTGTAGCTAGATACGATTACAGAATATGGGGAGTCTTTTCTTGTAATGTCCGTTCTGCCGCCATGCTCACTGGTTATTTCGCACCATGTGACACTTAATTGCACTGGGACCGTTCAAGGGCGCCGCAAATTTTGTTGCCGTTTTCAGACGGTAAACTGTGGTAGACTTAGCTTTCCTTCTTGCTCAGCGGCTGTGCGCAATTGACGTCGTTCCGAACGCGAATTCAAATGACGCGTGTAGCAGAATTTCCGCGGCAAAAGAGTGTCTGCAGAAGCGATTTATACATCTTCAGCAGTGTTGTTAACAAACGACCCGGTAGAAGATAGCGGCGAAGCAGCAAAAGCGGCAACCTGACAACACTAATAAACGCAAACACGGCCAGCGTTGTTGACTTCATGCCTCAGTGGCGCTACTGTTATAGTTTGTCTAGTGGCACGAGGGCGCTTAAAATACAGATATTAAATACATTTAGGTTTCACGTAAACAAATATCGAGAATAAATTTTGCACGCCCAACGAAATATTCCGGAATACAGCTTAAAGGTACAAATATATACTGAAATAGTTTTCCTATTTTGCCGAATTCATTTTCTAATATGCATTTTAATGAAGCGTAATGTGTTTCGAAACCAATACACGAAAAAAGTAAATCACTATTACAATTGAATCTTGAACAGGATTAGATAGCTTCCCTCGCAACACCAGAAAACATCGGTTCTACCTAAGCAAAAACAGCTTCTCAAACCAACTGTTTTTAAGACAACGTTAATTTGGGGTGAGCACGAGGCTCACAAACTCGAAAAGTCTTTCTACCATTGCAGAAGGGCAGAAGTTTCTGTTACAATAAACAAACGCCACCTCCATGGATGTAAAGTCCTTCAGGCTAGCGAAATCTTTAATAGGCCTTCGAAGTATCGAAAGGCCTCAGCTCGAACCAGCTTCGGCTTGCACCGCCCTGATCTTAGGAAGTCTTTGCCTTCGCAATTGTAGAAGCTGTGGTTCACTGTCTGTGATGACATCTCTTCGCGCGAGTCCTTAAAGCGTGGTCCATAAGTACATAAACTGTGCTCTGTTAGCAACCTCTCGAAAACTGGTCCTCTCGCAGTGCTGCTCCAGATTCCACCACATGGTGAAGCTTGAGTGCGTGCACGATGCAACTATCACTGCCTTTCCATTTCCCAATCGGTATAGTGCAGATAACTGCATCTGCATGCACGAATCCCTTGCTTTCTTTTGTGTGGCTATCCAAACGAAAGAGATCCAGAACACACAGGCTCCTTCGGGTGGCAATTATCTACCCAGAAGCTTTATCAGCGCCGCGTCAAGAATTTTATTCGAATGCTACCGTGCACAGAAGGACGAAGGTAGATGTAAAACTGGGAGAGGCTTTGGAAATCGGGTGGTATAGGCGCCAGACAGCGCCCAGAGGGCGACACGGAGCCCGCGACACCCAGCGCCCCCTTCGGCAGATATGCGCAACACCGGGTCGGTCCCCGCAAGCCGGTACGCTGCTGGCTCGGGGGCGCTCTTCTTTTTGCAGCGCGGATTAAGCATATTAGACGCCCCTTTTGGGCTCAAAACGAAGCCAGAGATTGTAAAGTAATCCTGTCACATAGTGCATGTGAATGAAGAAGGATTTATTCGGTTGAATTCGCGTATAGGAAGGAATATAGAGGCCGCATAGGAGTGATGCCCAGAAGAGAGACGCTTGTACAGCCTGCCTGCGGGGCAAACCTTTCTCAAGATCAGCATGTTTCGCTTCAAAAGAAAACGTAATTTATATTGTTCAATCCACAAAAAAAGGAGGCTTTGTCTGCAAATATATCAGACGTTGCGCCATGTTTCCGCGTGGGGTATTCCATCCATGTGAGTGCACTTGCATGCGAGTGCAGAACTTCTAACTGGACCACATGGGAGGTATACATACGGGTCTTTGATCCGAATGCGATGCTCCATACATGTAACATTACGAAATTCACGTCTGTTGGGGTGTAGTGAAAGTGCGGACGTAAATAAGTACCCGCTTCGCCAAGAAACTTTTGGGCTTCCACTTGTAGCCCAGTACGCTAGTTGCATACATGTAAACACGCCCAGAAAAAAGAAACTCTTCCCGAGAAGGCTATCACAAGAAATTCCTTTGGGCAGGGATGGGATGGGGGAGGGGTAAGCATAACAATTAATAGGCGTATCTGAATAAATTGCCGAATATTCATATTCGGTTTTTTTTCTCTCTCTCCACGCCAACGGGTTCGCCAGGAGACTTCCGGAATAGTAGCGCTTTTATTACCGTCTACACCTTTGAAACAAAAGTCACGGGAGAAAAATTTAGTTCCCTAAATACACTCCTCACTGGCCCAGAGTTACCGCAATCACAACGGATGAGATAAATAAAGTTTGTCCTCCTTCTTCTCCTCCCCGAACGCGAAAAATTTTTTCCTCTGTACATATTGTTCCAACTTTTATTGCGGCACGTCTTGGCCCTATTTTTCTTTGCTTTTCAGTGGCTTAGACGACAATTTCATTGTTCTTGTGCAAGAATAGGCGGTTATTTTATGCTATCTAAAAGCTCGCGAAACATTTGGGAACGTTAACGTCTATAAGTGTCCGCGCCCCATATGTGGTTAGATATTTAATGCGGCGGTATAAGCACGTGGAATATTAGATAAAGCAGAGTAGAACCGCTGGGTGATAGAACTACAATGCTATAACTGTGCTTGGGGGCCCTCTTTGTTACCAAATTTAAAGCGCACCTATGTGTATTGACCACCTGCTAACCAGCCTACTGACAAGCTGATCGTATACCACGGCAGCATGTAATCCGCTCGCTTAATGCGGGACTTTCAAGATTCAGTAACCATGCTTAGTATCTGCGAAAAAAAAGCAGAGATCAAGGATCCCTGGGAGAATGCAAAGCCTTGAACACATGCTTCCCAGTTGTGTTAGCCTACGGCTCGGCAGCGAGGCGACAGCATTTTATCAGCGCCCCGTTTTATTTAAAGACGTGAATTAAAGACCCGACTATATAACATTTTGCAAGACTTTGTTGCACTATGTAGCACATATACGCACAAATAGCGTTATAACACACGTTTTTTGCAAAGTTGCGTTCACTGGCCCCGAAGGCGGTCGGCGCGGCGGAACCGACTCAGAGTTGAGCGTGTCTTTCGCGGCTGGCGCTGCGCTCGTGCGGCAAATTTCGCTGTCCGGAGCCTATGGCTCCAACTCAACAAATAAAGCGGGTGTCTTCTGCGCCACAAAAATAATTGTAATGGGGTACTCTTACCTGCCTTATTATTGCAACATACTTGACACAACTTAAAATATTTTCAAACGGTGATACAAATACATTTTTCTAGTGTATTTTGACACTGAAATACACAGAACAAATGTATCCCCGCGATACTATCGCCATATTGTAGTATCGCGATACTACCGAGCCCTGTAATCAGGAACCTTGCTCGACAGACGGCAGTGCACATTTAAGGAAACGAACGTCGAAACCTAATACAAAACGCAATAATGACCTTTGCGGTAACAGCGCCACTATGAAGCAGTCGCTCGTTCGACAGAAGAAATATTCCCACCCAATTCTGCGAAACAAAATAACCAAACACCTGTAGCCCATAGTTCCTTGCGGATTGAAATACGGTTAAACCTGGATATAACGAAGGCGACAAAAGCGAGCAAATTTTTCCTACATCCAGGTTTTCGTCACCTGCCGGTTTCGAGTTAAGCCTGGCGTGGATGAAGCAGAAGCAAAACCACAAGACCTAAGGGATGGTAAACTCACCCTTCCAGGGTTTATTTCACAGTGAAAAACTGTCTCATTTGCGCCTGCCGCTTTCCACAATCTTAGGCACCACACAGCGCTCCAAAGGCGTTAGGTCACTTACGCCCCTATTCACAAACGTAGCTTGAGTACCACGTTTGCCTTTTAACACTTTTGGGTTCTAAATGCGTTTCAAGAACCAAAATTTTTCTGAAAGTGCGCCCTTTGTTAACTTGCTGCTCTTTTTCACACTCAAAATTGTTCAGAGGGTGCTCGCTGGAGTACTGTACCGGAGGAGACAGACAGAATTTAAAAATGCGAACATGTCTTCGAAACCGAAAACATCGTTTTGTGACGACAGGACTTGTCACCGGTGACCCGACACAATAGATAGCATTGAAGACGCCCGACTACAAGTCGAAAGGCAGGCCTAGAACCTCAAAGCGTAAATCTCCTACCGACAACGTACTTACACATGAAAACAAATGGTAGTTTGCGGTACGAGTGAAATAAGATTGACTAAATGAGTAAATTTTATTGAAGTAAAGATGGCAGAAAGCAAGAAGAAGGGAAAGATGAGAGGGGCGGTGAGAGATATTAGAGACGACGCAAGTCACCCCCAAAACATTGAAGTGCGGTTACACTTGCAACCTGGTTTTCCGGTACTTAAGCTCAAGTTGGTGCTATGCTAGTCATTGGATGGCGCTAAACGCTGCTTTCATCATGGTCATCACGACGAATTTGGTTTTGCGCGGAGATGTCTTCATAGCTGCTGCTTCCTAGAGCAGTGCTAGTAGTCCGAATATTTTTGCATTTCCTCCGCCGATTTTGAAGTAAAAGTGCAAAAAACAATGGCCGATCACCTTAGCGACTTCGTTACATCAAGGGTAACCACCGCAATGCCTTCGCTACATAGCGTTCGCAAACACATGGGCTTCTGTAGCGTTGGCAATGGCGAAATGAAAAACGTCGTTAACGGCAGGAATTCCGCACATAGAGGTTTGTTACATCCAGGTTTAACTGTACGCTGTTCGGTGGATAAATAAACAAAGGCTTAATTTACAGTCCCCTTACCGGTAAAAAAACCCCGTTGCTGCAATCATCTAATTAGTCATCATACTTGTTATCGTTAATGTTATCGTGGCGATTCGGCACTGAACTACATAGCAACGGTCGCTGTAATAAAGGCCAGTGAGACATTGCGGTTTTGCAGCATTCTTTATACTATTGGCTAATCGAACGTACATGCGTCGATCTGATTTTGCTACGTATATTCTGTTACACGTGGTTATTATTACTAGAACTGCATCTTCTGCTGGTGAGCAGCATAGTATTGCTGCGTCATAGCGTCTCGTTTGGTAACAAAGACGAATCGATTTTATTTTTCTAGATATTGGTGAAACCTCCTCTTGACATGAAAAGGAAGCATTTGTATTATACATTTATTTTATTTTTTTTATGTTACGAGAAATGACACGTGTTTTCAGATTACTGCCTTCTGTTCTCGGGCTTCATCACATCAGCTGGACTTGGAACCTATATGCGTCCTAAGGTGTAAAAAACTGCCAGTTCAAGAAGTTGTCCTCCGGCCAATCGCTTTTAAGGTAACTCCCGCTCGAAGGAGGGTTGTTGCGCATTCAAATTAATCGTCTTTACGATGCTGGTTTTTTGAAAGTGTCACTTCTTTCACTGCCCAAAAGCCTTTTCTGAAAACTTAGAAACAGCTGGGAAAATAAAAAAAAACTGCTCGCGATGGAGGTTCTTCACGAGGAGTTGTTCCAGAACACAACTGCGAAGTTTCTATCCTGCGTGCGCAAGATGTTTTTGGCATTCGGAAAAAAAGAAACTGTTGCAAGTGGATATTTCGGTGCTTTAAAATACACTCAAATGCTTTAAATTAGCTTTTACCCTTCCTGTACTATTGCTCTCATAGCACACGTACGCGTCTTCTTCAAATAGAGCAATAACAATTTCGAGGCAGGATTCAAGTGCCTAATTATCCTAAACTACTTAAGGCACAATCAGTAATCAATAAGATACCTAATAGTCTTACAAAGGGATACGTAGCCGAAAGCGCAAAAATGTATTTTCGTAAAGCTTAAATTGAAACGAAAGGTCCCATTTGAAAGTAAAGCGGCGTTTGTGTTGCTCGTGCTCGTCTAAAGACATGTGGTTCGCTAGTGATTATCACCTGAAAATAAGTTTATTTGAGGTTATTGAAAATATGCTTCGGGTTCAGTATTTCAAATCTAGTACATCACATATCCACAGTTATGTTAATCCTAAACAAAAAATGACGAAATCAAAGCTCCTTTTTCTCGTGGGAGTTTCCCACACAGTCCTGGAAGTTGCTTACTTAAATTAACAGAGTTCTGTTAAGTATTGTGAGCTTTTAACACCAGAAGTTCTAGTTGACAAATCTAGCAAATATTGAGTTCGCATTAGAGCACACATATTGTCATGAAGCCAAGGACGACGCAGTTGTCTTGCAGGAGAAACAAGTTTATTGGAGCGAACTTGTGCTCCCCTAACAACTCAAAAGAATACAGAGGCGGCGAAGCAGCGGTCAACAAAGTGACTTGCGTCAGCGAGCGTCGCAGAATCGAATGCCCTGGCGTCCGCACTGCAGGCTTTTTATCTTTCGGCGCGCGTGGTTCTCGAAACGTCGATTCGCATCGAGAACATAGTAGATCCAAGAAGATTATTCTGGGCTGTTCACGTTAGATCGGAATGCTCTCCCTATCACAACAGATAACACATGCGGCACAGAAAGAAAGAATGGAACACGCGCTTCCCTTGTCGCAGAGATAACGCAGACCGGCGCAGCCGGGCGGTAAAAGCAAAACACAAATAAACAAACCCAATGTATGGTTCGCGGCATTACCCCCCCTCTAAGAGTGCATCGACCCGATGCTAACATAAGCGACAGTCCGAACAAATGAAAATAAAAGTTCGTCATCGTCCGTAAAAAGGTTTTAGGCGAACCACGTGGACGACTTCAGGCCGCCTGCGTTGTCGTGATGTGCCGGAGTCACCATCAGGGATCACTTCGTAGGTAAGTTGGCCAACACGTCGTAGAATCTGGTAGGGTCCGAAATAGCGTCGCAGGAGCTTCTCACTGAGTCCGCGTCGTCGGATGGGAGTCCAAACCCACACACGATCCCCTGGTTGGTACTCGGCGTCTCGGCGTCGGAGGTTGTAGCGGCCCGCATCCAACTGCTGCTGGTCCGTTATACGAACTCGAGCGAGCTGGCGGGCCTCTTCCGCACGTTGAAGATATCCGTGGACGTCGGCGTTGAGGTCGTCGTCTTCTACGTGCGGAAGCATGGCGTCGAGCATCGTAGTCGGCCTTCTACCGTAGACAAGCTCGAACGGCGTCAGCTGCGTCGTCTCCTGGATAGCCGTGTTGTACGCAAACCTGACATACGGGAGCACTTCGTCCCAAGTCTTGTGTTCAACGTCAACGTACATTGACAGCATATCTGCGATTGTCTTGTTCAGACGTTCTGTTAGTCCGTTCGTTTGGGGGTGGTACGCCGTCGTTCTTCGGTGATCCGTGTTGCTGTAGCGTAATACTCCTTGCATCAGCTCCGCAGTAAATGCCGTTCCGCGGTCTGTGATTAGGACTTCCGGGGCTCCATGTCGCAGCACCACTTGGCTTATAAAGAACTTTGCCACTTCTTGTGCAGTCCCACTCGGAAGAGCGGCGGTCTCGGCGTAGCGCGTCATGTAGTCTGTCGCTACGACAATCCACCTGTTCTGCGATCGTGACGTAGGGAACGGGCCTAAAAGGTCCATTCCAATCTGTTGAAATGGTTTTGATGGGACGGCGATCGGTTGTAGAAGTCCGGCGGGTCTTGTCGGCGGCGTTTTTCGTCGCTGGCAGTCACGGCAGCTCCGGACGTAGTGGGTGACGTCAGAGGTAAGGCCGGGCCAGTAGTACCTCGCCTTGATTTTTCCAATAGTGCGGGCTGTGCCGAGATGTCCGGAAGACGGGTCGTCGTGGCACGCTTCCAAGATTTCGTCACGAAGGTCCGCGGGGATGACGAGAAGGTAATTCGCTCTTGTTCCGGGGCTGAAATTCTTCTTCACGAGGACGGAGTTTCTCAGGCTGAATGCTGGTAAGCTGCGTTTGAAGGTTCTAAGAAAGGCAACGTTGCATCCCTCGAGGTACTCGATAATGACGCGTAAGTCGGGGTCGGCACGCTGCTGGACCGCTAGGTCGCTCTCCGTCACGATCCCGAAGAACGCGCTGTCTTCATCAGAGTCTTGTGGTGGTGGGTCGACGGGGGCGCGGGACAGGCAGTCGGCGTCGGAGTGTTTCCTGCCGGATTTATAAATGACTGTAATGTCGAACTCCTGCATGCGCAAGCTCCACCGCTCAAGACGGCCAGAGCGGTCCTTCAAATTGGCGAGCCAACACAGCGCATGGTGGTCTGTTACAACCTTGAATGGCCTTCCATACACGTATGGGCGAAATTTTGAAATCGCCCATATAATAGCCAGGCACTCTTTCTCAGAGGCAGAATAGTTTTTCTCCTCCTTCGACAGACCACGGCTGGCATAGGCGATTACCCTTTCGCAGCCGCTTTGCTTTTGGACAAGGACGGCACCCAAGCCTATATCACTGGCGTCCGTGTGCATTTCCGTTTCGGCATTTTCGTCGAAATGAGCGAGCACGGGCGGGCTTTGCAGGTGTTTTTGCAGCTCACAGAATGCTTTTTCTTGGTCGTTTTCCCAGCTGAAAGGGGTGCTGTCTTTCGTCAAGCGCGTGAGTGGCTCTTCAATGCGTGCGAAGTTTGCGACGAAGCGCCGGTAGTATGCGCACAGCCCGAGAAATCTTCGCACGCCCTTCTTGTCTTTCGGCCTAGGGAAGTTCGCGATAGCTGAAGTTTTTGCCGGGTCAGGTAGGACTCCCGCGGCGTTGACGACGTGGCCCAAGAACTTGAGTTCCTCGTATGCGAAACGGCACTTTTCAGGCATCAGCGTCAACCCCGACGTACGAATTGCCTCGAGTACAGACTCCAACCTTGCAAGGTGTTCGTCGAAAGTCCGGGCGAATACCACTACGTCGTCGAGGTATACGAGGCAGGTGTGCCACTTAAGGCCAGCTAGCACAGTGTCCATGACTCTTTGAAACGTCGCTGGTGCTGTGCACAGCCCAAACGGCATCACCTTGAACTGGTATAGGCCGTCTGGGGTTATAAATGCAGTCTTCTCTCGGTCTCTCTCGTCCACTTCAATTTGCCAGTAGCCGGTCTTCAGGTCCATCGATGAGAAGTACTTCGCGTGGCAGAGGTGGTCGAGGGCGTCGTCGATTCGGGGGAGGGGGTACACGTCCTTTTTCGTGATTTTGTTCAGTCGCCGGTAGTCAACACAAAACCTTAATGTGCCGTCTTTTTTCTTTACGAGTACGACGGGCGCAGCCCAGGGGCTTTTCGATGGCTGTATAATGTCGTCGCTGAGCATGTCGTCGACTTGAGTCCGGATGGCTTCCCGTTCGTGTGAAGAGACGCGGTACGGTGACTGTCGGGTAGGTCGGGCTCCATCTTCGGTTATTATTCTGTGCTTCGCTAGAGGGGTCTGACGTAGTTTTGCGCTCGACGAAAAACATTCGCTATAGCGACGCAGCAAAGCCAATAATTTGTTTCGTTGTTCTTGCGGTAGCGCCGGATTCACGTGCAAGGGCTGCGGGAGCTTGAAGGTTTCTACGGGTGTGCGTTCAAAGTCGGCGACCGCGATCACGTCACTTGCTTCTTGCGCTTCTTCGAGGAATGCAATTGCCGCGCCCTTGTTTAATAGCTGGTACTCCTCGGTGAAATTAGTAACCAGAATGTGGGATTGGTGTTCCTTGAAGCGCGCAAAGCCTCTTGCGACCGACACACCACGGTCGAGAAGCACCCTTTGATCAGTGTCTACGATAGCGTCGACGTCAGGAGCAGCATCTTCACAGTAGACTGAGACCATCAAGCTTGCGCGGGGTGGCAGGGTGACATGATTATCGGCAATCCTTACAGCAGCACGTCGTTCGGGGTTCGCTTCCGGCGTCATGGAGTGATTGGGGGAAAAAGTTATTGACTTGGTCTGCAGATCGATTATTGCCCCGTTGTCCATCAAAAAGTCCATCCCAAGAATTACGTCGCGGGAGCAGTTAGGCAGAATGACGAACGCCGCAGGGTACGTTGTGCCGTCTATGGTGACGCGCGATGTGCACGTTCCGCTTGGCGTCACGAGGTGGCCTCCTGCTGTGCGTATGTGCGGACCGTCCCATCTGGTCATAACTTTCTTCAGTTTAGACGCAAATGGTCCGCTCATTACCGAATAGTCAGCTCCCGTGTCTACGAGGGCGACTACGTCAAAGCCGTCGATGGACACCTTGACGTCAGAAGCAGTCTTCCTCGAGTTTCGGGTTCGTCGGGGCGTCGTATCTCTGCTTGTACGTGTTGACGGTCGGGCAGTGTGCATCGTCGTTGTCGTCGTCTTCTCAACGGACGTCTCGGTCAGGTCGGGTACGCGTCGCGCCGTGTAGCTGTCGTCGTGTTCAGGAGACTCGTTAGGGCTGGGTCGGGTCGTAGGGATGAGCGCATGTCGTGAATGATGGTCTTCAGCGAGTCGCTGCGTCGTTGGAGGGTTTTCATTTTTCCGCCGTTGTGCAACTTTACCTCCCGAGGTTGCTGCTTTTAGTTTCCCCCGCGTGGGCTGGGGGACCTTCCACGTGAGAAGTCAGCATTGCTACGGCGGTTCGGCGATTGGTACGGGTAGGGCGATGGCGAGCGGTTGAAACGGGATGGGCCACGGCTGGTTTCAGATAGATACTCGTCGATCTCACGTGGTCGTTGGCCAGGGAGAGGGCGAGGTGCGTCGACGGAGAAACCACGCAGTCCGAGTCTCTTGTATGGGCAGCGACGGTAGATGTGGTCGGCCTCTCCGCTGTGGTAGCACAGAGGACGATTATCGGGAGTTCGCCATACGTCCGTCTTCCTCGGCGTCTGGTTTCGGGCTACCGGGGGTCGAGCGGGTGACAGTGGGCGGCGGTACGGCGGGGCCTCTTGACGGCGTGTTGGGGCAGGGCGGGGTCGACGAACAGCCGCAGAGTAGGTCATAGCCTCGGGCTCGCGGGGTGCTTCGGACGGCACAGAAGTTCCCAAAGCCTGCTGTACTTCTTCCCGGATCACGTCGGTCAGTGAAGTGACTTGAGGTTCTGGTGTCGTCATCGGGAAAAGTTTCCGCAGCTCCTCCCTTACCACTGCGCGGATAGTGTCGCGTAGTGAGTCGGAGTTAATAGCGCTGGCACCAATCGTCTCCGAAACCAGCGCATTGATTGGGCGGTCGTATTGCCTCGTTCGGATTTCGAGCGTCTTCTCCATCGCGGCGGCCTCAGACGCGAATTCGGACACGGTCTTGGGGGGGTTGCGAACAAGGCACGCGAAGAGCTCTTGCTTCACACCTCGCATCAGAAACCGTAGTTTCTTTTCCTCCGTCATTCCTGGGTCCGCACGGCGAAAAAGTCGCTTCATTTCCTCGACGAAGATTACGACTCCTTCGTTCGGGTGTTGCGTTCGAGTTTCCAGTAAAATCGCAGCTCGTTCTTTTCTCACCACGGTCGTGAAGGTCTTAAGGAACTCGCTTTTGAATTGCGTCCAGTCGGTCAAGGCGCTCTCGTGGTTTTCAAACCAAGTTCGAGCTGCATCCTCCAAGTAAAAGAAAACATGCCGGAAGGTTTCTTCATCGTCCCACCTGTTGAAGATCCGCACGCGCTCCAGCTTCTCCAACCATTCCTCTGGGTCTTCAGCGGGGGGCTCCCCGGAACGATGGCGGTTCCCGGGGCTGCTGCAGCATGATTGGCGACGTTGTTTCTTGTACCATGGTGTTGGTTGCAGCGTTCCTTCTCTTGGGTCCTTCTGGCATCAAACCGAACTCGGGTGGTAAATCTTGCAGGCGGGGGCTGGCTCTTGTTGGACTGGCTTGGCGGCTTCTCGAGGTTTTAGTGGGCATGAAGGGTGCGTACCCAGCACCTCCACCAGATGTCACGAAGCCAAGGACGACGCAGTTGTCTTGCAGGAGAAACAAGTTTATTGGAGCGAACTTGTGCTCCCCTAACAACTCAAAAGAATACAGAGGCGGCGAAGCAGCGGTCAACAAAGTGACTTGCGTCAGCGAGCGTCGCAGAATCGAATGCCCCGGCGTCCGCACTGCAGGCTTTTTATCTTTCGGCGCGCGTGGTTCTCGAAACGTCGATTCGCATCGAGAACATAGTAGATCCAAGAAGATTATTCTGGGCTGTTCACGTTAGATCGGAATGCTCTCCCTATCACAACAGATAACACATGCGGCACAGAAAGAAAGAATGGAACACGCGCTTCCCTTGGCGCAGAGATAACGCAGACCGGCGCAGCCGGGCGGTAAAAGCAAAACACAAATAAACAAACCCAATGTATGGTTCGCGGCACAATGTATGGTTCGCGGCACACATCACATATCCACAGTTATGTTAATCCTAAACAAAAACTGACGAAATCAAAGCTCCTTTTTCTCGTGGGAGTTTCCCACACAGTCCTGGAAGTTGCTTACTTAAATTAACCGAGTTCTGTTGAAGTATTGTGAGGTTTTAACACCACAAGTTCTAGTTGACAAATCTAACAAATATTGAGTTCGCATTAGAGCACACATATATTACTGCATAATACCATTACTTCTTAGCCAAAACGGTTCATGAGCACACTTCAGATGTGCATCGAAAAAGTTTACGCACAAATGACTGTCACAAAACTTGCATCTCTCTGAGTAAATTTGAACTTTACCAAATATAACCAAAAATGCACGCAAGTGCCAAATACAAAAGGGGGGGGGCACATGCTAAGTAATAAAAACAGGTTGGGAATGAAGTATACCATGCTTACAATAAAAAATTGTACTCATTTGATAATGAATAGTTTATGATTTGGGTACCGCGGAAGATACTTACAAGCACTTTTTTCTTATTATTATCAACCGCGGTGTCAACGATGGTTTGCCCAGGCAAACAGTCCTTAATGAGAAGCTGTAAATATGGCTTTACAGTGCATAGGACCGAAAACACAGAAGCTAGATCATCCGGCTTTGAAAAACCCGATCTACTGGGTGATTCGTATACGTCTTCGGTTGAAACAAAGAGTTTTATTTTATCTAAATATGCGTAATTGTAATTTATACACGTTCGCAATCATCTATTTAGCAGTCGAAAACATAAGCAACACATTATGGTTGCGAATACATGAAGTTTATGACATTTGCTCAATTGTCACGGTAAACGCCCTTAGGAATGCCATCAGACCGGACACAATGAACAGTTGAACAGAACACATGATGAAGAGAATACAAAAAAGAGAAAGGAATACAAAAGATATACAGGTAGTTTACAAATCCAATTGCGAAAGAAAGAGGGAAAGAGATAAACTTTATTTTGGAACCTGTGTCCAAATGACTGCTCGGCTTCTTGGTTAGGTTACAGGGACTATAGTCCTGGCTATCTATAGTCCTGGCGTGTTTTTAACTTGGTTCACAAGCGTGGTCCAATAGAGCTCTTCAAGCTACTTAGGGGGTGTGACCCATGTCTCCGAGCAAGTAGGGCGCTTTGCGGCAGGAATTGGTTGCAGGGAAGATATCAGGGTGCTTTGCATGTTTGGACATGTCCAGAGGGTGTGTTCATTGTTGGGGTATTGGTCGCAGTGTGAGCATTTTGGTGTGCTTGGCAGCCCGTCTATGTAGTGTTGTATGTGTTATGTTGGTAGCGTGACCGTTTGTACACGTCGAATGAGAACAGCGTCAGGGCGGGCGAATGTTCTGGTGTATTGAAGGGTGCTTCTCTGATTTCTTACGTCCCGTAAGTACTTTCCACGAGACTGATGCATTTCGCCACGGTGCTTTTTTGGGTCATAGAAGAGAGGCCAGGGTATTGCGGATCCCGTGTCATAGAAAGAAGCTCGGGCTAAGGAATGGGCTTTCTTATTCCCCTTTACACCTGCGTGTCCAAGGACCCATATCAGAGTGGTATGAAGCTCAGGGTGGTTGCGTGTGATGTTAGTGTGTAGCGCATGGGGGGGGTACATATGATAAAATGTGAACATTGTGATGAGTCGATAGCAACCCGGAATGGCTATAAGAAGCAGCATCAGTCATTCAGCCACCGGGTCGCCACCCTTATCATCCCCGGCACCAGCGGGAATCGGGGCAGAGTGAAAAAATAAGCACGAAGAAACTTGGGCGTTTGGCTACCCGAGATGCCAGGCGGTTCTCAGCCAATTCTCTATTGTGATTATTCTCACATTTTCATTCAAATTCTGCAGCTTCTAATGTAGAATGTTTCGTAGCGGGCGAATTGGAACTCGTGAAGTCAGATTCCTGGCAAATCTGCGTGTGGGCACTTGCTATGTCCCAAGGAACAATAACAACAACAAACGCGAGGCAATCAGGTGGATCAGTGGAGCAGGAAAGGAGGGAAGCGCGGAGAATATCACCAAGGCGTGATGAGAGCACCGATCTGCTACCGGTAACTGCCACTACCTAATCGTCAGCGACAGGCGAGTGCCGTCCTACGAAGTGCTGCCTTGCGCTCTTTGTCCTCCTTGTGTTATTGGTGCTTTGTGAATTACGTCTCTGCACCCTCTATGGTCTCTCGTCCAAGTCAAATGAGTGTTCCCCAAACTGAAGCGTCCTCGATCCGTCTAACGCGAATGACATACATGCACGGGTGAATATTTGGCCGCCAGGGGGACATCACCACCAAAAACATACACACAAATGATTCAATAAAAGGAGCCACAGAGTCATTCATCGCTGATAAGAATCAGTAACAAAATATTATTCATGCACCGTTTATATAACGGTGGGCAGACATCAAAAATATTTCCTGAGCAGTACTGTACAATCTAAACGTTTCTTAATACACTCCTAACGTGTTAATTTATTACTGTGCGTGTGAGTATCGTTTAGTCTTTAGCCTTTGTAGGCATCTTACTAAAAGTGTCAATCCTTCTCCAATTGTACCATGACGTTTATACAAGACATAATCAATAACCCTACCGCTTATTTATGCAATTTTGGGGGAGGTGCACCATAGTTAGAACAATATGAAGACTTTAACCACTTGTTTCGCGACACCAGAACACATCACCAACCAAAACATCACGCTAAACATAAAAAGCACCTCCGTAACAGTGCATGGCGTTCCTTTTTCGTGGTACTTATTGCAGACGAATTCCACCCACTGCGAACAATATGAAACAGGTGCATTGTCCTGCAAATAAAGTGAACACAAAAGGCACAGTGAGTGTTAGGGGGGCTCCCGAAATATTTTCGGCCTTTTTGTAAAATATGTACTGTTATTCTAGACTTTGAACCAAAATTTGTTAGCAGTAACACTCCTGCCTTGAATTATAAGAGAGAAACAGGCAAGACAGTCGGCAACATGATTGTGCTGCATATGGTTGTTTCGCGTCATTCTTTTGTAGGGAATTAGGCTCTCAAAAGTTCAAAAATTTTGAAATGCGTATAAAAACCACACCTGTTAAAATGTTCTACGGGGTTTGTATGTTGTTTCTACAAATCGAGCGAACCTCTAACACAACTATAACAAAAGCTGGAAACAAGTTTTCAACCGGGGATGCCTATTAGGTGCTCGATCGCCAACTTTTTTTTGTATCCTTGCTCTTCACAGCTACCTTTTTAATAATAAACATGCTATGAAAAAAACGTTTTAGGGTTTTAGTAATTACAATTATAATTTTTTCCAACGAATATTTCATGGTGTGAATTTCATTAAAATACCTTTGAACGTTTTTAAAACTACTTTTTTGTTAATGTGATGTTTTGACCGTATTTCACCTCGTTTAATGTTATGGTTGGTAGTAATTGTTTTGGAAAATACTGCTGATGATTTGACAGGAAGGTCACGTTCAGGGCGGTAAAGTTTATCCAGTTGTCCGGTTGCCCAACGCGCACGACACCCATCCGTCGTGGGCCGCGGTAGTGCCCACCTACGCACTAGTGCTGCTATGTTTTCGTGTTTGTTAATACATTCCATGGTTTACGGTAATTTTCTTACTGATATAAAAAAATTGCACTAAATTTATGCGCCAGTAGCTTGTTCTGCAAGCTTAGATTCATTGTTCATTTTCGTTGTAATATGCAAGTCTCAGCCAACCGCAACAAACTCCATAATACGTCATCTCTTAAGTGTGCCAATGTTCCTAGCGCGTCGCATGGTTAAAAAATCTTTTTTTCTCATTATACAGTTTTATTTTGCCGAAGTTTGCTTTAAAGAGGTGTGAGAATTACTTTAACGAAGCAATATTTCGAAGGAACCGAACTTGCATTTTCTCTTCACGCCACCTTAACAGGAAATTTCGAAATTCAGCTCCTTAGGTCAACTTATGTTGATCGCTTGAATTATGACTTAGTTTGCCCACGTCTATTCTTCCATAGGAAGCATCACGAAATCAGCAATGAATGCACAAAACGACGGAAGACGAAAACGTTGTGCGAACATCAACAAGTTTTGCACTGTGGAACCGATAATCCGATATTTTGTGCGGCATCTCGTTTAACAGCTTTTGTTGATTTTGGTGGTTCATAGTCTGTCCCCACTTGCACAGAAAGACAGATTTTGTAGAACAACTCTTTCCTCGAAGGCAGGGCGGTCATTCCACGCCTGGATTTGCGTGGCTACTACAATGGCCTGTTTCCTGGGGGACGCATTTGTCATCTTAATACCGCCATTATTGTTTTGCTTTTACGATGCTTCCTTCTATTCTCCTTACTAAGGCTGAGGATTGGGGAGTCAGCGTTGTTAGTCCTACACATAGGTAATTCGGCACGAATGTGTTTTCGGCCTAGCTTGGTTGCTAGTTGGCTAGGTATATTGCTAAAAGTTTTGAATACCACTGTGTAATACTGTTGCAAACGTTTTAAGTGCGAATGCACTTTATAAGCGACCCTGAATCACTCGTCCGCCGTCCGCGCTCCCCCTCTCCCCTAGCAACGGCGAGGAGGAGGAGAGAGAGCGTGCGTAGCAACGGTCTCGGCGTAGCAACGGTCTCCTGCTCGGCGTAGCTGCGGGCGGCGCGCCGCTCCCTGAATCACTCGTCCGCCGTCCGCGCTCCCCCTCTCCCCTAGCAACGGCCGGAGGAGGAGACAGAGTGTGCGTAGCAACGGTCTCGGCGTAGCAACGGTCTCCTGCTCGGCGTAGCTGCGGGCGGCGCGCCGCTCCCTGAATCACTCGTCCGCCGTCCGCGCTCCCCCTCTCCCCTAGCAACGGCGCGGAGGAGAGAGAGCGTGCGTAGCAACGGTCTCGGCGTAGCAACGGTCTCCTGCTCGGCGTAGCTGCGGGGGCGCGCCGCTGCGCCGGTTCGCTTCGCGTTCCGTCCGCGTGAGGGCGCTCGCTCGTCGGCTCAGCGGTGTTAGCCGAGCTGTCGAGGTGTGCGGACGTACAGAGCGCGGCGGAGGCATCGACGACGAAAACGGATAAGTGTTTTATATTTATTATTCCTTTTTTAGAGTGACCATGTTTTAGAGAGAGATGTAGGTTAGTTGAAAGGGGCGGTAGTGTTAGCGTAGGGAAGTGACCGAATCAGAGGTGTCGCGCGGTTGTTGCACGTGGCGGTTTGTAAGCGTTGGTAATTCGTGAAAGAAGAATTGATGCTGTAGGAAAGAATCGCACGTTGCGGCTTACTTTTAGATTGGAAGGGAGCGCGCGAGAACGCGGCAGTGAAATAAGCCAGAGTTGGGCACGCCTTGGACGGGCAGTACCATGCCTCAGAGGAAGAAGCCGGGTGTGATGTGCACGGGGTGCGAGCACGAATACCCGCTCGAGGAGACGAGATTAGAGTCGGTCGAGGACGCGGAAGGACAGGAATTCATGTGCAGAGTGTGTGTGCTAGCGTCGCGCCTCGACCGGCTCGAGGAAGAAAAGGAGCGGCTCAGAGTTCAGGTAGGCGTGCTACAGGAGGAGTTGAAGGATGAAAAAGAGCAGAGGAAGGCACTCGAAGCGAGGCTGGCGCAAATGGAAGTCAAAATGGCGACGAAGGGTGACATCCCAACAAACGATGAAGCAGGTCACGAGGCAGATGGGTCGGCAGTGCTTGACCCCGAGAAGGGAAAGGAGAAGAACAAAGACGCCACGCCGGAAGACGATCCCGAGCTGGCGCTGCCTCAGCCGGTGCGGGAGCAGGTGGCCGCGCCGGGGGGCAGCCAGGAAAAGGAAGAAAGGCGCATGGTGATCGTGGCGGGGGACTCCAACATGCGGTACTCAGAAATGGAGATTAGAGGCCGGGTGAGAGAGGACGAGAGAGTGCAGGTTGGCGTGTTCCCGGGGCAGACGGCCAGGGTAGTGTTAGAAAAGGCAAAGGATAAAATGTGGGAAAATATGCAGGGGCAGAACCTAGTGATTATCGCAGGAGGAACCAATGACGTTCTGCAGGGAAGGGGTGCGGGAGTGCGCAAGCAGCTAGAAAAGGGGGTGAAGGAACTTCGGGAGCTGTGCCCACATGTGCAGGTCGTCGTGAGCACAGTACCAGAGGTAATTGGGAGAGGGGTACATGTGGAAAGGGAAGTTGTAGCGGTAAACCGAGACATACGGGAGCTGGGCAAGGAGCTGAGTTTCGCTGTTGTAGACATCAACAGGGATGTCCGATGGATGGGCCGGAAAAGGGCGTTCCAGCGTGACGGAGTGCATTTCAACGGGCAGGTGGGAGCAGCCATCGGAAGACGACACGCGGCGCTAACTGTGGCTTTTTTAGGGGACCCACAGGCCTTTGCGAAGATGGCGTAGACAAATGCAAGGAGCAAAGAGAGATAGCGGGGTCGGTGCAGATCGGTGCAGCCAAACGAAAGGGACGACGACGGCGTGTAAAGAAGAGAGGGGCGAAACTGAATATCGCGTACATAAACATGCAGGGTGGCAGGAAAAGAGAGAAGTGGATGGAGATTACTAAGCAGCTAGAAGAGGAAGATGTCCAGGTATACGCTGTGACCGAGACGCACCTACGGGACTTGGAGGAACCTCCGGTAATCGGAGAGCATGCATGGGAAGGTTGTAACAGGACGGCTGGATTGAGAAAAGGCGGAGGAGTAGGTATGCTGGTACGGCAGGGGACTAATTGGAAGAGAGTGAAAGAAGACTGTAAAGAACATGTGTGGATGAAAGGGATAGTGGACGGTAGAGAGATGGCTTTAGGGGTGTCTTACCTGTGGACGGGTAAGGATAGCAAAGAACAAAACGAAAAACTGGTGGCGTGTCTAAAAAAGGACATCGAAGATTTGAAACGTTCCGGGGAGGTACTATTGGTAGGGGACATGAACGCCCACATTGAAGATCTAGACGGGTACACCGACTTCAACGGAAATCTAATGCTAGATATGTGTGAGTACCAGAGGCTGATCATAGTAAATAGGGAACAAAAATGCGAGGGTCAAATAACGTGGGAGTGTGGTAGGAGACAGTCGAGTATTGACTACTGCCTTATTTCAGAGGGACTTTAGGAATGGTTGGATGGCATGACCATAGATGAGGAAGGGGGCCACAGTCTGGGCAGTGACCACAAGCGCATAAACCTGAGTATTGGGAAACTGGGGGGGCGAAAAAACGGGTCGACCGGGGCAGCGCACAAAGTTAAACAGCAAACAAATTGCGGATATAGCCAAAAGCATAGAGGCGGACATAGAAAGAAATCCTGGAGAAGAGTGGGAATATGACAGGCTTATCAAGACTATGCAGGAAAAAATAGTCAAGGCAGAGAGGGCCAATCGATGGAGAGGAAAAAAAACACCCAAAAGCTGGTGGAACAAAGAAATAAAGGTGGCGATAGAGAGGCGTAAACAGGCGTCTTGAGAGCACAGGCAGGCCAAGAGGATGGGGAGACATAAGGAGGAGGTGGACCTAAAATGGGAGCAGTATAAGAAAATGAAACAGGAAGTGCAGCAATTAGTGCAGGCGAAAATAAAGTGGGACAGCGAGCGATGGCTAGCGCAAATACGAGGAAGGGGTAGAGACGCGCCGAAAAGGTTTTGGAACCATGTGCAGGCATTAGGGAAACGTACGAGTCCCACAGAAGGCGGTGCTATAGAAAACGAGCAGGGGCAGATGCTCAAGGGAGAGGAAGCATTAGCATACCTGCACAAAATCATCACGGAGAAGTTCGGTAAGGTGGATGAAGAGGCCCCACAGCGACACAGAGATGTTGCGGCGGGTAGGCCGAAATGTCTGGAGATAGATGGGGACAAGCTGAAATGAAAAAGAGCAGAGGAAAAGGTCCCCAAGAATATTGCGGCAGGCACGGATGGGATACCGATGGAGTTGATTAACCGGTTAGGACCAAAGAGCAAGGGAAGTCTACTGCAAGCCATCAGAACAAGGATAGAAGAAAAGGCAATACCGGCCGCGTGGCAAATGAGCAGGATGAACTTAGTGTACAAGGGCAAAGGAGTCCGGACAAACCCAAGCTCGTATAGGCCAGTAACCGTCACGTCAGTGCTGTAAAGGTTAGCAATGCAGGCAGTGAAGTTCGAACTAGAGCATTGGGTAGAAGAAAATAGGATATTAGGGGAGCTTCAAAATGGGTTTCGAAAGGACAGAAGACTAGACGACAACTTATTCGTGGTAAGCCAAGGCATAGAGGTGGCGAAGATGCAAAACCGACCTTTGTGGTTAGCCTTTCTGGACATTAAAGCGGCTTATGATAATGTAGACAGGGAGCGGCTTTGGAGTATCCTGGAGGACGAGGGAGTTGGGGCAGAATTCATTAGCTTACTCAGGGAGCTATACCGGGAGAACCAAGTGCAAATAGTGTGAGAGGGGGAAACATACAATAGGCCTGTATACACCTACAAGGGTCTGAAACAAGGATGTCCTCTCTCTCCGCTGCTGTTCATGATCTACATGACGGGGTTAGAAAGAAAGCTAGATGTCAGCACGATGGGGTTCGACTTATCCTACATGAAAAACGGGCAGGTGGTGGAACAACGGGTTCCGGGACTAATGTATGCAGACGACATATTGTTGATGGCGGACAACCAGATAAGTATGCAGGGCTTGATGGATATATGCGGTGAAGAAGCGACGCACCTAGGGCTATCCTTTAGCAGAGAAAAATCAGGAATCATGGTCTTTAATGACGGCGAGGAGCACAAAACAGTATCAGTGCAGCAAGTAGAAATACCATTGGTGAAAGAGTATAAATATTTAGGAGTATGGCTGAACAATAGCGAAGATTACACGCAGGCGCATGAGACTCACCTTAAGACGAAAGGAAGACGGAACGCGGCTATAATGAAGCATAGAGCCCTCTGGGGATACAGCAAATACGAGGTGGTAAGGGGAGTTTGGAAAGGGGTCATGGTACCAGGATTAACTTTTGCTAATTCGGTTCTGTGCATGAAGTCAGAGACCCAAGCGGGCCTGGAAGTAAATCAGAGGGCGGTAGGCAGATTGGCCCTAGGGGCCCACAGTAAAACTACAAATGAAGCGGTACAAGGGGATATGGGCTGGTCGTCTTTCGAGGCGAGGGAGGCACAGAGCAAGGTAAAGTTTGAGGAAAGACTTCGTGAAATAGAGGACGAAAAATGGGCCGCGAGGGTGTTTAAGTACCTGTATTTGAGGAGCGTGGACACGCGGTGGAGACGGAGGACCAGACAGCTGACCAAGCGGTACGGAAAGTCGGTTGGGGAAAGCGGGGTTTACACAACAGTTAAAAAGCAGGTAAAGGCAGCAGAGACGACGAAGTGGGCAGAGAGAATGGAAGAGAAAAAAACCCTGGAGACTTATAGGACAGAGAAACGGCAAATTAGGAAGGAGGGATTCTATGGCAATACGAGAGGCAGTGCGTTGCTCTTCGAGGCACGGGCAGGGTGCCTGAGAACCCGGGCATACACGGGTAGCTACAGGCAGCAGGATGAAACGTGTGCATGCTGCGGCAGTGATCGGGAAACTATAGACCATATTGTCAGGAGCTGCACAGAGATACGGCCACCGCGGGGTGAGGGGGAAACGACGCTGGCGGAGGCCTTGGGATTTGGGGCGAGGGGGAACCTCAACTTCAAGGCCATAGAGGTGACGAAAAGGCGACTGGAGTGGTGGTGGAGGAAAAGCAGGGAAGGGATGGGTACGCAGGTGGAGTAATCATGCGGACGAGAATTTAGAACAGCGAGGGGAGAAAAAAAAGGGGGTGGGGGCGATGAGTTTAAAACAGAAAAGAGGGAGAGATGGGAGGGAGGAAGCAAATCTATAGGTTAACCTGGGAGTAGGGCATGTAAACGTAATAAAACAGGCAAGTCGGTTGCTGACAAACGACGCCCCGATTCAAAGGGAAAGCCACTAATCATCATCATCATCATCATCATCATCGGCGTTCGCTCATACTTCGCTCGTACTCGGGCCAAAAAATTCCCAAGCATTTCCCAAGTGAGAGGTACGTAACGTGCGAATGCCATAGACTTTAACATAGCGCCCCTCCGGATCAAATAGGGCAACTTCGGGTAACTTCGGGCAAACTCGGGCATTCGCACTTTGCCATCTTCCCTCTCACTTGGGAAATGCTTGGGAATTTTTAGGTGGACGGCCACGGCACATTTATTAGATTCATGTACTCAGCAGAAATGAAGACTGCTGTGGTTCACTGGTTTCATTCTCTTCTGTCATTCCAGAGCAGCCTGAATTGAAATGCGTCCAGATTTACCTAACTTTTATTACGAGTCAATCACTTTGTTTACTGCAGTTTCCCTGAGACATTCAGCGTCATAGTGTTTCATGCACCTTGTTCTGTTTCAGCGTCGATGTGTTTAACTCATTTCGTTTAGGCTATTTTGTGTGCCGTCATTTGCAATTTGCGGGTATGGAAACCAGGCTTTCCAGAGACCATTAATAAAAACAGCGCAAAGGACGGGACACGAGTGAACACAGACAGGGCAGCGCTCGTCCCTGTCTGTTTTCACTTGTGTCCCGTCCTTTGCGCTGTTTTTATTAATGAATTCCTAACGACTCGCCCAGCTTCGCACTCTCATTTGGAGAGACACAGAAAATGATTTCGTTTTGCTTAGAACATCATTGTTTCTAAATGACGTTTGGTCGCATACCTTAGGTTTTTGAAGCTTGCCATCTCCGCAACCAGACGCTCCATCAAGAAAAGTGTATATTCCTGTATAAATAAATGATTTCAACTTACTATTATTGTCTGAAAATTGTAACATAACATGGTACCTCATAAATTTCGAAAACAAACTGTTATTTTCACATGTGTTCAACTGCTACCTTCGGTATTGGACCGATACAATTGTTCAATAGAATTCCAACAAAAGCCGGAACAGTTCATATAGTTTGTTCCAGTTACCAAAAACGCTTACACCTGACCTAGACCGCAAAATTATTTCTTTATGTAAATAAATACTTTGACAGCAAGATGAATTCATTTACAGCACACCAAGCACAAAATAATCCATAGGATCTGGAATTGGGGAGCGAGACTTTGGCACCACAATCAAGTGGCCAGACACTCTCAACCCCGCATACCTAGCTTCATAAAATTTTGAAACGTGAAGGACGCATCGAGGCAACGTTGGTTCTCAAATTCGATAGTATTCATTTAGAGGAGCGAAACGCTTTCTATACATATTGTACTGAACAAGTAGCGAGTCTCCCGAATAAAATTCTCCCTCAGTTCAATTTATAAAGTATCAATCTCGTTGGTTTATATGCAGGGACTAGGGTGTAGTACCCTAACGTCGTAAAATAACGTTGTCTTATAACGTGGTGGTTTTGGGGTTAACATAAAGGAAGGTAAAACAGTATCCTCCCGTCAACTCTTGCGGCTACGCTAAAGACAAGTTTGCTTTTCAACCCGGAAATCATCACGTCGGTTTAAATGGCTTCTTCACACTACAAATAACTGGAAGCTATGCAAACCTAAACTCAAAACAATATAGAAGCACGTGTGCACATAACCCTCTTGTCGAAGATCAAAAACAAAATGACTTGCGTCAAAGCCCCAGCGAAAATGACTGGGTTTACTCCCACCTCTCTGATTTATTTATCATTGTTTACTTTTACAAGAAACGCTTTAGCCAATATTAAGCTTACACTTTCTTCCGCTGGGTAACAGTTAGTGCGCGCAAAAATAGGGGGCAGAAAAATTATTCAATGAACGTAAAGAGCGTGAAATTGTCCAAACCATGCACCTTTTAGCTGGCACCGAGGGCGGCAGCCAAACAAAACCACAATTTCCCCACTTCCCTCAAAAACGCCAGACGTTCCTGGTGAACCTTTTCTAGTGAAGCAAGTGAATATAAAATCCACTTCAAGTGGTACGTTCATTTAAATCATAAACAACGTCATCCTTCTCCGTGACAGCTGAAATTGAGGTGTTCATCATAGGATCTTGGGCTGACAGAAATTCCACTGAATGTACTCGAGGAAAAACGGAACAGCCAATACTGAGGCGACTAACGACGGGCTGTTCCGAGCTTCTTCGGGTAGTGCTGAAGGCCGTAAAAAATAAAATAAAAGCAAAGCCACATTTTTGAAAGTAGACTGGACACGTGTGCGCCCTCAACTATTTCATAGTTCCTGAAATTTCTACAGGTGGCGCAACAGATGAGGAGTACGGAAGGCAATTTTTTTACCTTCCTAATGTAGTGTATTTAAACGAGGTCATGCGATTGGAGCGAGTTTTAGTGCTCGAGTAGCTTAGCTTCTCTTGGTGGAAATACCGGTCTCAGAATACTGACTGAGCATTTCAGCTGCCCACGCAAAGTTGTGAGACGCTGCCTTGTTTTTTGCCGTTTTCCTGCAGTTGGCAACCAGAGCCAGCGCAGTGCAACTTCATATCCTTGGGTTATCAAGCCTGCGCTTAAGTCTCCGCTTGCTGATAGCGAATGACACGACAACAACAAAGGATTTGGACGTAGTCCCTTCGTATATCATTTAAATTGCCCATACTGAACCTAAAATCTAGCTGGCTGCACGGATGTGCACTGGCCGTGGCGGCTGGCCACGCGGCAGCATGGCAAAGTTTTTGGAGTTCTTTATGAAAAGTGTTCGCTCGTGGAAGCCCGGGAAAATGTTAGTCGACTGGATATCGCACGCCTTATCTTTATCGCGCGAACATTTAGGCGAAACTGCGCGTCAGCGACACTTTATGAAGAATGCACTTTTATGACTTCCTCTCGATATCATCGACATCTCCCTCTTTGGGAGGAAATTTTAAAGTGGCGCCCTCAGCGACGCCAACGCGATACTGAATAGAGCGGAAACGAAACTGACAACACAGGCTTTCTGATATAGGCGAGAAGGTGCCTTCTATAGCTGAAGACCGATATTTAGCTATTTAGCCAATTCTACGTAAGGCTTTTCGGTTTATGTTGATCTGAATGAATTATCCCAAATGTACACATCCCCGAAGAAGATTATGCTAGCTATTTTGCAGCACTTTGTCCGAAACAAAACGCCACTTAGCTGACCTAACACCGTCCTTCTACAAGAACAGGCGTGCTCAGCAATTCTTACCATGACTATGAAGATGCATATCGCTGATGCATGGGAAAACTTACTAAACGAAGAAGAAGCAGAAGAGCGCAATCTCCAACGTTGTGTAGTTTTCAGTGTTCAAATTACCTTCCAGTTTCATGATAAACTTTATTCGCATCTGTGTACTGGCTCACCCACTAGTGTAAAAAGTGCTCTCCTACGCTCAACATCGTCGCACCGAGTTGCTAAAGGTTTCAGAGTTAAAATATTATCACAGGCTTTTGCAGACGATATACGTTGCAATAGGAGCTAGTAAAAGAAGCGGTAAAAGAACCATCGCCAACTTTGCTAATCACGCGCGGCTTGAAGCATGATGATGATGGTTGCATTTTAATGGAGCAAGGCCAACTGGGGCAAAGAGCGCCAAAAAAAAAGAAAAAAAGGTGGTTAGCTACCACAGAATAAAGTCAATATTAAAAGTGAATAGCTCCAGAAGTAAAAACAAATAAAGACAATGAGGATGGCTGGTGTAGAGGGCCAGGTTGTGATTATGCATGATACGATATGAGATTCAGAATTTAACTTCTGATAGATAATTAAAAACACGTTTGAGAGTAAACATTGGTTCATCGCCTAAGAAGTGCGATGGGTGGAGTGGGATTTGTTGTCTGTAGATTTCTGGAAAGTGTTTGCGTCGTGTGGTGTGGAGTGCCTTGCATGTGATTAGTATGTGAACTACGGATAGGCCCTCTCCACACCTGCTGCACACGGGTCTCGGAGACCCGTGTGCAGCTCGGAGACCCGAGGGGCTTGAAGCAGCCCCTCAACTGCCCTCCCGGCTTTCTCTCTGAAAGTGATTTTATGGCGTGATGTATTTCAGAAAAGGAAATAAAACTAGCAAGGACCTTCCGCATTTTTGCGCGTTTTTATTGATTCTGACAGTCACATAATCGCAGAGGGCTGGGGAAGAAAAATAGGGTAGGGCTGGAGCAGGTGGCTAGCGGCCCCCTCCGAATCGTTTCTTTCCTCAGTGTGAATTTGTCTTTTTTTTTGTAGGCATTTCTTTCCAGATAGAGCCACGGGTCGCGTGATTGTCTAGACCAGTGAGTGTTGGGTTCGTGCGGCAGTTTCTGTTTAACAGGCACTGGTTTTTTGTCGACGCGGTGAGGCTGCGCGGAAGGTGTGGGCTTATCGGCGGTTAAGTTAGCTTGTCTGTGTCGGCGCCCACTGTGCCATTTCACCCTTTGGGTTCGATTCCGTGTGACTGAGCCATCGCCGTCTAAGTGTCAGCTCACCCGTCTTATATGCGCTGCTGTATCTCCCTTTGACGACGTCTAGTAACTATTGGATACCGGTTCACACAAGATCGCGTTCGATACGGGCAGGGCTGGCTATTTTTTGCGCATTCCGGGTCGTCCACCGCGCTAGGAGTGTGTTTTGCGTTGCTACGTGTGAGCACCGCGGTGCTAACTGCTGCTCAACTAGTACAAAATTAAAAGGAAATCGTTATGATTTATCGTGCCGTGCTCGTTTTTTGTGTGTTCGTGGCGCCATGTCTGGACATGTATTTATCAGAAGGTTTTAACGGAGGCTTGTGGCGTGAGCGTTGCAGGCGACCGGCGATGGACTCGTACGCCTTTTTAATGAAATGGACGAATTTTTACACCACTTCTGCGACCGTTGTTTCAAAGCAGAGGTTTCCAGCGAGTGAGTGAGTGAGAAAACGAACGTTTTATTCAGACGAGCTTCAGGAAAAAAAGAAACATTTTGGGGACAGCGTTGTGTAGTACGTTCAGGTTTCATATCCGCGTAGCGGGCACTGCGGGGTATTTATCCTTTTGGTTAGCGGTGCTACGTACCTCAATTCATAGGTAGGAAACTGAAAAACTACATTACACACAGCGTTCATTAAAAGTGACGTAGGTCCATGCTTCTTTTCTATCAGCAAGGGGAAACGTTCTATGCGAATTCTCGAAAAATTTGTAACTTTGGCCTGGTTACCGTGTTCACCCTGGTTTGTCCGACGGAACTGCGGTTCTTTTAAGTCGCTGTCTTTTCACCGCCGCAAATGATTGGAAATGTTTTTGGGTCCGTTTTTTGGGCTCGCGGTGATTTCTGTGGTGTTTTTACGATGGCCGTCTCAGGTGTGTCTGAACACGCTGGCGGTTGTCTACTGCAGACCGAGTCGAACGTTCCTTCAAAATTTCAGCTTTGATATCCAGAGCTTGTGTATGGTTTGGGTCTACGGAAAGCCATGAAGACGAACACCTGATGTGTATACGGTAGATTTTTATTGCCCCACCGTTAATTATTTCCTCATAGAATAAACAAAACTTGTTTGACCGACCAGTGGACTACACAAACCCATGCATTTTGTCGTTTGCTTCCCCTCTACGAACATTTGACCATGGAGCCCGATAGCTTAAGTGGCGCCACCCGTCAGACGATCTCCTGGCAAATACAGCCCTCCTCCAGCAGGCACATAAAGCGGACAGGTCGTCTGTGCACGCAGCATTACGTCAAACCCTTCTGTTTAATCATGCGGGATTGCAGTGACGCTTCTTTCTTTAAATAGAGTAAATTGCCATAATAAATTTTTATTTATTTATTTATTTATTTATTTATTTATTTATTTATTTATTTATTTATTTATTTATTTATTTATTTATTTATTTATTTATTTATCACATCCTCTGCGCCAAATACATTAAACACTGCAGTGATTCGTAAACATTGCGGGATTACTAGCGCAAATTGTAGTCTGTATTCTATAGGCCATGCCGTGACCACTTTCGCCGCGTGTAGGGGACTTTATTCAGTAGAAGTATCATTTCGACAACGTTGTACTCCTCTCTGCATCTTCCTTTCGATTTGCTGCGAGGTTGCGTGCGATGCCAAAACTGGAGAGTTTGGCTTGACAGTGGTACTACGCAGTACTTTCCGACAGAATCAGTGAACCCAGCGTTCAATCAGCCGGCTGCCGGCGGGTTGCCTGAATTCGTTCCCTCGGTTGAAACAAAGCCATGATACTCTTATTCTGTGAAAAATGTGCCTTTAGTTTGTTAGTTTGTAGAATGAGTCAAGCTCTAAGTCTAAATGGCTGTACACAAACGCACATACGACGCTTCGCTGACTGGTACGGTAGTATAACCTTCTAAGGCCAATTGAAGGCGGAAGTAGAGCCAGTGAATTTAATAAAGCTTAAAAGTAATAAAATAAAAAAAATGTTTTATCGTGCAGCGTAAACCCAAAGACGAAAAGCACTTTTTGTCCTCGATGAGCTAGCACAGCAGTTAGCAGCACGGTCACACTTTTGCCAACGCTTTTCCGCTGATGAATGCAGGCGCTAGAGGTGCGGAAGTCTGCAAACTCACTCATGAGTCCAATCACTAAGACTACATTACACTTACACTCACGTGTGAGGTTCAGTTTGAGTGGGCGTGAGGCTACTGTGTCATAGTGAATTTAAGCGTGAGTGTGTTTTAGCCGAGTGAGCTCGAGGGTTTGTTAGCCCGACTGAGTTTCAGAACACTTAGACCGTGTGAGTTTCGTGTTCAGTTGTGTACAGTGCTCATTTTGAGTTTCGAGCGCATTTTTAGTTTTGACGAAATACTGAACTTTGAGCCCATTTTCACTTTTGAGTCCGTTTTGAGTTTTGAGTAAATCTTGAGTTCTGTGTATATTTGAGTTCTGAGTTCAGTTTGAGTTCTATATCGAAGTTAAGTTTTGAGTCCATTTTGAGTTTTGGGTATATTTTCAGTTTTGAGTCCAGTTTGAGCTTTGAGTACATTTGACTTTTGAGTTCCTTTTGAGTTTTGAGTACGCTTTGAGTTTTATCCCCATTTTCAGTTCGGAGTAAATCTGAAGTTTTGAGTCCATTTTGAGTTCTGAGTACACTTCAGTTGGTAAATCACTTTCAGTTTTGAGTATATTCTTAGTTCTGAGCCCTAGTGAGTTATGAGTTTTTCCCTCGCGGTGGGTTTCACTTTAGGGGAGCGTACATTAAAATCTTAGCAATGTACCGGCTGGAGTGTGAGTCAGAAATGTTTCCAGAAATAAATTTTTAATGAGTACATCAAGTACAACTTTATCAGGGCTTGCTAATCGTAACAGTAGTTGTACAGTTCATATTTGGTTTATGGCGGTAGGGCAGTGTGATTTTGTGAATACTTTTTGCGTTTCCATCCAGATACGATTGGGCTAGGACAAATATTGCGGGTGTGTTGCGGAAATATTGTGGAAAAAACGCCTATGCCGCGCGTTGTGTGCCGGTGGTTTTTGGTTCTGTCGACCTGAATTCTCAAGTGCAGTTGGTCGTGACGTCACGGGTCACATGTGTATTTGATGTATATGTATGCTGGTCATAGGCTCCTGTATAACTCCTTTGTGCATGCCCAGTGCCAGAAATTCCGCCGTTCTCCCTGGTGTAGCACTAATCCCAGGTTCTCCTGTGTTTGCGAGGGCACGGTCATACCTGGCAAAAAGCGGTGGTTTAAAAACGTTGTGAAGGCCCTTGGCAAATCCGTACGCTGGCTCTAGCACTGACTGGCAAATCATGTGTAAGCAGAAAATGTATTAAAATTCACGAGGCTAGAAATAAACCATCTAGAAATTGACTGCGGAGACGCTAGAACTTGAGAGCGGTAATTACAGAAAAGATGGTCGTTCTTGCGCTACCTTGCTCAGTCGTAAATATAACGCGTAAAAGTTTTTTTTTCTGCATTTCACTCGATTCAGCCATAAATGTTACGGGCGAGTTCATTAGTTGGTTGGTGCCCCACTGGGGATTGGTCTGTTATTCGGTATGTGATTGGTGAGGGAAGAATCAGAGTAGCTGGGAGAAGTAAAGAGCAAACCGAGCGAAGTGCATGCTGAATGTTAATCTTAATCTTATGTAGGAGCCCTCAAATACTGAGTATCGCCTTGAGTTAAAGCTTGAAGTCGACATTCTCTGCTTGATTGATTGTGGGGTTTAACGCGCAGACGCAACGCAGGCGATGAGGCGCGCCGTAGTGGAGGGCTCCGGATTAATTTTGACCACCTGGGGATTTTTAACGTGCGCCGAAATCTCGTACACACGGGCGTTTCTGCTTTTCGCCTCCATCAAAAAAGCGGCCGCCGTGGCCGGGAATGGAACCCGCGACCTTGTGCTCAGCAGCGCAACGCCTTAGCCACTGAGCCACCGCGGCGGGTGACATTCTCTGCTTAGCAGCCCGACACTGCGGCCCAGAAAAACACGCTACGCCATGTAGATATCCTGGAGACGTCAGCAATCGACATTGCATATGTCCAAGAGGCGTACCGTTGAGGTCAAAATTACATTTATTCAACGTTGCTACAATTGCACAAAACCCATCCAAATCGCACGAAGGATAACGTAGAATAGACCTCTCATAGTACTTTTATATGCTGCTTACGGGACGTTACGTTAGTGGTACGTCGTATGGATATTGTAAGGGTGCGCATTGCAAGACGTATATATTTGTCTGTTCTACATTGTTGTTCTGTCTTTGGCACAAGCATTAGTTTGTTATAGCCATGACTAGTGTACGTTAGTTTGATATTGTTGAGATGAACCTGTATGTTTCAAATTTAAAATCTTTATACATTATTTGGATGTGTGGCCAGCCCCCTTTCCAAGGTTGCCTACGTGCTGTGGGCATTTCTACTTCAAATACATACATGTCTTTCTAGCGATTCAGCACTGTTTCCTTTCTAAATTAACTTTTTCCAATTTTGAAGTGCTGCATACTGCATGAAGTCTCAAAGTGACAAGCTGACCACACACTCTTTCAGAAGCACACAAAGCACAGCTCTAAACAAGAAATGTGACATCGAAAACAAGTGGCAGTAAGAAACAGCAAACCAGTCCTGATCAGCACAAGCGCCCTTGACATTAAGACAACCACAGTAGCGTCATCGAATTGTACCACACAGCACGGCTGTACAGACCTTCTGCATATAAAGTATCAGAGAAACAATTCAATAATTAAACTAATTAAAGCGACAGTATTGCCAACCTAGCTGTAAGTAAGTGCAGCTGGGTAGCAAGAAAGCTTTCAAAGTACACATAAAACACAAGAGTTCAGTTGAAATAGTTAATATTGTCTTCCAAATTATCTAATATGCTTTAGCAACACAACCACTTTATTTTCATTTTTATTTGCCCTGGCCCACAGGGTATGCATTGTATAATTACAAGAATAGTACAAATATTCATGACTATAAATAAGTCACACAGCAAAAAGGTTGACAAAAAACAGGAAAAACGCAGACCTGTAAACCCAGGGTACAAGCACAAAACATTTATGCAACTTGAAATATCTCACATTTAGTGAAATGGGTGAAAAACAACGCCAGAAAAGTATTGAAACAGAGAAATGATTGAATGGTGGTTACAAAAACAAAGTATATTTACGAAACTAAATAGTTCACATCTAGTGAAAAGTTTGGGAAACAATAAAGCAAAAGCACCTTTGAAAGACAGAAGTGGTGTTGAGTGGTGCGTTGTGAGTGAAATACAAAGTTAAGCTACTTTAAACAAACCAAAATCTATGGAAATGGTTATGAACACTAGAAAAGTGTGTATACAGAAATGACTGTACGGCGGGTACAACAGCAGTAGAAATTTACGTGATGAAATGATTCACACTTAGTGAAATGCCAGGACAACAATAAAACAATAAAACTTTATTAACAACTTATTGAATTATGGTTAGGAAAACTATACAAAGTTACACTATTTCAATATTTCAACAAACGTAAAAACGGTATGCCCGAAAATGATTGAATAATAGTTGCAACAAGAGAGATTTACACGACTACTTGATTCACACCAAGTGATACGCTCAAAGAACAATAACACAAAATAAAATAGCATGGAAGCGCGGAAATGATTCAATGGTGGTTCAATGGTGCATGCCTCCATCATCAGTTATGGTAGGGATTCTTGAACAGTTTGCGTTCTTCGTTGTGGAGCCAGGAACTGCCAAAATAGTTGCAGACCAGATTGGTTGGAAAGTGTGTAAAAATTCTATAGTCCAAATGCAGAAAGAAATTTAATACCTCTTCTAGAAATAAAAACTAAGAATCTGCAGGTTGTCGACAAAGCTGATATTTGCGCAGGATTTTACTGGGAATAAAAATGTGTGCCCTATACATTGTCTCGTGAAAGAATTTGATGTCTGTAACAACACAAAGGTATCTAGTTACACACACTGCAGGATGCCACTCGCCGGTGGAAAAAAACGTCCTTCTCTTTTTCCCAAACCAGAAGAACTCCTGCGCCAAGTATACCGTCACCAGTAGCTTGAGCAGGCGCCTTGTACCGACTGTTGCAGTAGCACTTCCCTTCCAAGCCAGTTCTTCAATCTAGGCATGGGTGCAGGAAAATCTGTGTTGTTAATACAGCTTTTTAATGGTAAAATACAGAATGGCCGCCTACCATTGTCCCTGAAAAAGACAGTGTATGACAGCTGTATCCTACCGGTAATCGCCTACGGGGCAGAAACTTCCAGGCTATATAAAAGGGTCGAACTTAAATTGAGGACGACCTAGCAGGCAATAGAACGCTAGAACATGGGTGCAACCTTAAGGGACAGGAAGACAGCGGTGTGGATATAATTTAATGTCACCACACGCACTACTAAGGCAACCCTAATACTAACTATGACAGCTAATGTGAGGTACCACTATATATAAGAACTATATTTCGTGAATGGGGACTCTGAGGACATTTTAGCCCCGCTACAGGTTCCATCTGAATTTTTCTGTGTCTATCCTAATCGCTTGGTGGATTGAAGTGACAATATCTACACGGATGAAGCCATGTCCACAAAATGTGGAAAAAGGAAACACGCAAAAATCCGAACAGCGTCATTGCCATGGACGTATACCTTCTGAAGCAGATCGGCCAGGTGGGCTAGTTGGTATATATGCATAACTAAACCTTCAAAAAGCACATCACTGAAAATCTCGTCATGTTGTCCTGTTCGCTTGTCCTGCTAGGTATACATTTTCAGTTGAAGTATATGTTGTACAGCAGGAAGCATCAAAGTGGTGCAAGAAATTTTTACACCACAATCACATTCACACATAGTCTAAGTTGCACCAGTCAGCAGCCTGCAACATGTAAGTTATTAGCAAACGACAGGCCAGACACAAGAATAGTACTCTGCCTTAAACCTGCAAAATCCAAAATGCAGTGTTACTCTGATCATCAAGGTGTGTTACACACTAAATTCATTAGGCTGGAAATTTCATAAGTGTCAAAAATTTAACACTTTGAATATTTTTACTAGGTTCTGAAAGGTTAATTTACCTTTGCGATGCTGCAGTGAGAGTGCGAAACACAACCAGCGCTGGTCATACTGCTGTACCAGTTACGACATCCGTGTAGTTCCGACGTTGCAAATGAATTCGGGTTGCATACACGTCATTCATTCCAACATTTC
Source organism: Haemaphysalis longicornis (assembly GCF_048455015.1). Classification (NCBI taxonomy): domain Eukaryota; kingdom Metazoa; phylum Arthropoda; class Arachnida; order Ixodida; family Ixodidae; genus Haemaphysalis; species Haemaphysalis longicornis. The sequence goes on along the minus strand of NW_027526385.1, from coordinate 120,215,348 downwards.
ACGACCAAACTGAGCGTTCGAAAAGATTGAACACTCAATCGAAACGCGGAAAACGCATCCAGATGGCATTTGAATCGAATGCTGTGCTCCCGGAATTCACTCGATTTATTGTTTTATTTTAATCCTACACGCACGAAATCATTCAATTTATTGTGCACGTTTTTTAACCGTAAACTATTATGACGAAAAAAAACGGCATCTGCAGAAACGAAAAAAAAAGCAATATCACGCCAAAAGTACACAATTTGCGTGTAACCTCTACACGCTTATATTGGTACACGCGCTTATATTCGCACACGCACTTATATTCGTACTGTCCTGCTTCCCTTATTTCATTTCATATCAAAACATTCACCTAGCAAAACAGGACAGTACATAGACACTTCACCAAACACAGGGATAGAAATTTCGCGAGAATTGATTCTGTTTACAAACGCAGCAGCCAGGTACAAAAGTGTACCGACAAATCTCCGCAACACACAAAGCGAGTCCCTCAAATCGTTTGGGCTAACCACTTACGCGTACCGAAGTTCGAGAGCAACTCTACTACGTTAAATGCATATGACAAGAAAACAAGGTTCACTAGCACTCACTTACCTTCATTACTTGGCAGTACTTCTTCGTCCGGTAGATACATGAATGGTGGGCAAATCACCGAAATAACGAAAGTTGAAGGCGAGCACACCCATGCTGTCACCGGCCTGTAGCACGCGTATCGATACGGAGTGTCGAACGATCGTACTCGCCGCGCAGCGACTTCCTGTCTCGTGTTCGTCCGAGGGAAAACTAGTTCTTGAAAGACACCCCATCTTGATAAAACGCGTTGCGAAATATATGCCCAAGTTATTGGTCAATACAGATAGTAGTTGCCAATTATACACAAGAAGAGCTTGAGCGTGGGTATTTTGAAAGAAAATAGTAATTGTACCGACAATCTAGATTACGGCATTTAGGGCAATTTCGGGGTCTGCGGTGGAAATACACCTGCCGTGGGGTTGTGGGCGCCGTACTTGTGCGGTTTGTTCTGAGGCCCCAACGACTTGCAGCGTATTTCCCGCGCTTTCGCGCGTTGATATCGCCCCGCGATGGCAGCGTCGGCAAAATGCACGGCAACGGGAGCTGACGAGGGAGCTGGAGGAGAAAACTTTATTGAACAGGTAGATCGAGTTTGAAGTGAGCGGGGTCCTCAGTCCAGTACTTCGTTGGTGCGGCCTGCCGTCTTCGCCCTTTCAGCGAGCCAAAGCTGCTTACTTAGGTCCGAGCTGGCAAGTTCATTCTCCCACTGCTCCTATGTAGCTACGCCAATGCCTATACTGTTCGCCAGATATCAGTGTCGACGCAGCGCCACAAAGCATCCAAAAGCAGGCGACATCGTCCGGATTCCATGTCCATCTCCTGGCTTGGGGTCATTACGTTTGCAGAAAACAATCATTTTTTTTAAGGTGCGGTAATTTCGTGCCTTGAGGCAAATTACAAGCCATTTCTGTTAGAAAGTGCGCATTCCTTCGTGGTTAGCTTGGCTTTCATCGGGGAGATCGGGTTTTGGGAGAGCTTTTTGCGAGTTAAATACGGGAGTTCTGGCTACATTGCTTGTAGTGTTAGCATGATGGGCTTGTCTGCAAAATCGGTGCGTAACGAACAAAGTTTATAAACGCCAGAAATCTAGCGTTGTATTCAATTTCATTCGCGGCTACCGTAGCTTACATATGGGGAATGGTGAAGCGCGATAGCTTTTCTTAGCTTAAATAAGGGAGCATTGGTTACATCACTTCAAGGATTAGCATAATTAAACTCGCCTCCAAGATTGGTGCTGAAGAAACAAGGGTTAGCACTGCCGAAATTTGTCAAATACGACCAAAACGAATCACCTGACAATATTCGCTGGCAGCCTCTTTTAGGGTACCAAATTCTTGGATCAACACATTGTTTTCCGGCGTGGTCGAGTGAATTGGAGCTTAGGTGCTGGTGTTGTGTTTTGAAAGTCTATGGTTTGAATCTTGGCAAAACCTCACGAATTTTTTTAGTTTTTATTTTGCAAAGACGGTGTCATCGAAATTTTTTTGAGGCAAAAAAAGGCAAAGTACCTTGCCGTTTAACCTACAACCTTGCCGTTTAACCTTCGGTAACATCAGTATCAAGGCAGCCCCGAAATTTGCTTTGCTCACAGCTTGAATTCATGAAGCTGGAGTCGGTACGTAACATCAAGGTTAAATCAAGTAGCAAGTAAAGTTGTGCTAATTTCGTCTTCATTCATCATCCTATCTTATTTTGTTCAGATTTGACGGCAATGACCCCCCCTCCCCACCAAAAAAAAACCTTACAAGGCTCGTTGGCAACGTCGCTTGTAAACGATTCTGCCCTAAGTCCCTGGCTCTTTTCATGAGGTTCGGTAGTGGGCTACTGTTTTGAAGGTCGTCAAAGGTTCAAAGCAATAGTGGTGGATTACAATACTTGCACAAACCCCTCTGTACAAAACCCTTACAAAACACATACAAAACCCCTCAGTAACTTCAATACAGTACGCCTGCGGAAGTTTGAAAATAAAGTATAGCAGATATAGCTAAAATAAATGTAACTGCGACAGACATGTTCGAAGTAAAAAACGGACATACCAGCAATATCTGAACAACGTCAGCAAAATATGTCTAAACTGTCCCCAAATGAAGCAGCAGCAACATCGAGAGTACGTCTTTAGCAAAGTTGAAAGAACGTCGACATTAAGGTACCAGAAACGTTATCTCAACATCCAAAAAATTTTATTAAAATATTGCACGTTGTACAGATGTCTAATAGAAATACTGCTGCGACATAGACGTTCGGGTCTTTTTGGGACATCGCAGAGATGTTAGTGGTTTGCTGGGTGGTTTCTGTCAAATAAATATTGTGATGTACTAGAATTAGGTGACCACTTCTTAAGTAGCCCCCCTCCATCTACCTTGATCTCTTTGCTTTCGGCTGAGGTAAACACATAATGAATGTAGAACGACAATTTTAAGAGTTCTGCTGTTTCTTTCTTCTCTTCCGAAACTTGGCTGAGGTGGTGTCGAATCGTTGCGGAGAGCATAAAGGGGCTTGATGTTGCTCGAAGCAAAACGCGGGTCATGCTCCACTCTTTTAGGCGATCTAAAGAGTTCCTGTCGGTACGCTCGAATACCAAAAGAATCGAAAAGCGTCTCAGTCCTCTTTTTGTATTCCGATTTGCAGGAAAGCTTTGTGAACATCGGCGCTAAGTCCGAATCTCTGTCGTGTGAACCTCAGTAAAAGTTCCAAAATGTCCGAATTCAAATTCACGCCCTTGTCCGAGCAGTCATTCAGGGAAAGGCTGGGTGGTCAGGACGAAGAGGCATCAAAGACCACTCGAAGTTTTGCGGTGACGCGGTCTTCTTTGAGAACCTCCCTATGGGGCATGTGGTATAGCAGCCTGTCTTTACACGTGTCACGCTTTGGCACTACTTCAGCATGCCCGTCGACCAGATACTGCCGTTTAGCCTTGTCATATCTTGCTAGCAAATCTTTTTTCAAGATTCGTCATACTAGGAAATTCAAGCATCGCAGGGCTTCAGATCGGTTGTCTTAAAGGGCTTCCTTCGGATTATACTTCCGCGGTAAGGTCACTTCATATCGCCTGTCCACTTTGAAAATAGTAACCTGAAAATCCCCCAATACTGTGCTTGTGTGGCGTTGTTAGTCGTCTCCCAGTATTCCCATGGTCTCGATTTCCCAGAGCTTACGTCGCAGCTTGTCTTCAGGAACTTCATGGTCTGCCGTTGTCGCATAGCTGTGGAAAACGCTAACCAAGCATGCGGGCGTGTAAGGCAGATAGTGTTGCATTGGACCTCGAAATGTTCATCCAAACATTGTGTTGATGGCAACAAGGCTTGAGTTGGCATCTCTGGTCACCTCTGGAGTCATTATTAGCCACGTCAGATCAGCGCCAATAAGCATTTCGATACTGTTGTCTCCAACACTCCACCCGAAATTGTCACTGTCCGCGATGTTTTTACCTGTTTTTTTTACATTTCTTTGCTAATGGGATATCAGCTACATGAGAGTAGATTTATTGACATATTTCTGGAATTTCGACGACGTCCAAGACACATTCACCGCTGTCGAATTCGTTTTGCAGCTTGAGTCGAACTATCCGATATTTTCGGCTTTTGGTTCTCCGAGTCTTGCCGAACGTGTTAATCATCAAGTTTACCTCCCCGACAACCCGAAGTTTCATCTTCTTGGATATCTCTTCTCGAAGAAAGCTCCTTTCACTGCCCCCCTCAACGACAGCCCGCAAAAAGTTCCTGCTTTTATCGGAAACAGCCCATACGCGTATGGTCTGAAGAAGTACAGTGGGACCCTCTTTCATGTTTTGGCTTGTCTCCCCAAATGTGTAATACGCATTTTCGGCGTGTCTTCGGCTGTGCAGAGTTATTACTTTGCTGCAGGCAGGTAGACTTCGCGTGCCCTCGTTTGCAATGTGAGCAATCGATACGTCTCCGGCATTCGCTTGAGCGATGCCCTTTGGCTGTGCAGCGAAAACCGCGTGCGTCCATGCGAAGAAGCCTCGTTTTGTCAGTGGTCGTCAGCTTAGCCGTACATTCCTCGAGGACATGTTGTCTGTCCTTGCAGAAAAGGCAAGGACTTTCTTTCGGTCGTGGCTTTCCTGCGTTGTGAAAGAGAGCAACTGTTTGAGGACGTGACTTGTAAGGGACCTGGTTGCGCCATTCATACGTCTTGTCGAAGTTTTATACAGTTGGTCAAGCACTGGTTGTGATTTCTCACGGCTGTCAACCTCGGTAGGAATGAATTCCACGATATCTTGCGGTCTGGTATCAGCTGTTTGAGCATGCTCCCCAGAATTCGACGTATAAGTTTCAGCAGAACGTCGATGGCAGTGAACAACAATGTTGGCAGGAAGACTCCGAAGCAGTATGTCCATAATCATCGAAGCGTATGATGAGGTGGGCACTTTCAATGCCGTCAAACCTCGAACATGGCTCTGGAGGGTATCGTAGAGGCGGCGTAATCCAGTCACGTCGAACAGCAGTTAGGGATCGTAGACGGTAGAGATGTTCCTGTTCGATGGGGAACGGATCCACAAACCTAGAGCGAAGCATCTCGATGGCATCCTCATACCATCTTCGGTTCTCTCTAAATTGGCAATTGCTGATGTGGCCTCTGTGGAAAGGTTTTTGTTAAGGTAGTGAAATTCCCCGTTACGCTCAATGTCGGCTTCTTGTCGACAGTTGCCTCAAACTGCTCCCGAAAGGGCAGCCACTTGCTCATGTAACCGCGAAATGGCATTATTTCCAATTGCGGAAGCCTGGGTCCTGTTCAATGGCTAAATGACTGAAGCGCCTGCCGTATCGAGCCGTCAAACAAAGTCGCAGGTCCTGCCGCTGACGCAGTCGGGCACTTTAGAGATTTTATGACTGTTTTAAGGCTTGATATCGCTTTAGGCGCCTCATCTTCGTACTGTAGCACAACCTCTAGCTCAGCTTCCAGTAATTCGGCAGGTATCAAAGGTTCCATCTCGGTATTGATCGCGCCGAGTTCCGCCTCACAAGCCGCCAAGCGATGGAGTACAGACTTCAAGCTCACCAAGTCTGGAGGCGTAGATGGGAGCGCAGCCTTTTCTTCTTTCACCAGTTTCGTCAGAAGGGCTTGCCGTGCCGTTCGCTTGGGCTTCATAAGCTCCTTCGTCGTCTTTTAGGCCCGATGGCTCGTCCAGACGATGCCAGGTGGTTGAAGACGGGTGATTTCGGCACCAACGATGTTGTGGACCGCAAGAAATCAGGACGCCAGGGTAGGGCAGAACTGGAATCGCACTACAACTTCCTATATTTACTAAGGATGATAGTGTGCATGCCACCTTGCATGCCCCCGTCCTTTACTTTCACAACATATGGTGAACGCAAACTGAGCTTGGCCACCTCAGTTCGGTCACGCTAAGAGCGCAGTTCCCGCAGCCGCAGTGCTCGAAATCGCACAAGTCAGTTGGAGCGCAAGTGGCGGCGCATCCGCGGAAGCGAAAAAAATCACCTGGCGTTCGGAGGAGACGAAGGTTCTCAAATAGCGTGCGCCCCAAAGCTGCCCCCCAAGAGGCGCTTGTATTCTTGCGCCTCTCTCGCAGTCAGCGCGACTGCCCGTCAGCAGCTGCTCGTTTCCCGATTCACCCGATCAACTACGACAAAAGGTGTGGTAAATTTATGAATTCCGCGTGTCGTTCGCCAACCAGTGGATATAGCAAGCAATCATGAAGCGTTTTGAGCACTCGAAAACGATCGGCGCGCACGTGGGCCGTGCCTGAAAATGCGCGGGCGCGCCAGCCCGCACGTACGGCACTGCATGCGGCTCGAACGGGCCCACACCTCATCAGAAACAGCTTGTCACCGCTCTTCGAAGTCAATCTAGTTACAGAAAAGAACTACCAGATGCAAGAAATTGGATGTTATTGCTGAAACGTTTGCTATGTATTCTAATTCGAACATGTAGAGATAGCGGCGGTCGAATATCCACCGCGAGGATATGCCTAAAGTTCCCAACACCGAGGAGACCTAAGCAAACCAAGCTGGTTGCGAGCTGTTGGGGAAGCCCCTCCTAAAGCTCACCGCGGGCGAGTGCGTTGCGTTTGGATCTGAAGCGACTGTTTTAACGAAATTTCCTCTTGTCTGCACTGCTTCTCTTGTTTTTATTGTGAAGTTGAAAGTCTGTCAATTTATTTTTGTTACGCTCACAACCAAGTGACCGCGGACACCACACTTGGAATTTTGCCTGTAACAGCCAAAACCTCAATTTCCGATAACCACGGTTGAAGTTTACTAACCACGCTTAAACTACTGCTGTTACTTCCGCCGTGTAACTAGAATAAAAAACGTACTCTGTTATGCTTCTTCGCTTTCACGCGGACCCGACGTCACACACACTTCTACGGCAGCTACGGTGCTTGCCTTGAGTGGCGTGATTTGCTGCTCTCTCCGTTTCACACACGGAAAAATTTCCCCACTGCTGTATTATTGCAAAATTCACCAAAAGTATAGAGTTTATTTATGGTGCGTGAATGTCGCATTAATTCATATGCGCCGATGTGCGTACCTTTGTCGACGTGGCGTACACTAAGTAGCCCACCTTCACGAAGACCTGATACAGTATTTGTCATAATAACTTGCCGACTCCACCCGTTCGTTTGGTTTCCTGTCTACCGCTGAAGTTTTAATGAATAAATGAAACCGCGTTTATTCCACATTATAATGTTTGCGTATCGGTTCATACAGATTCAGAAGAATTGAACGTTGTCTGACTCCGCATTCGCCTTACAGAATCGCGTAGTTCGAATCGTTACAGTTTCGTGCAGTTTGCAATATATATAGTTCATATCTTGAGATCGCCAAAGGTAAAATACGTGCTGTTCGCGCTGCTATATTGTCATCCACGGTCATTTACCATTACGCTTGTGAATTTTTCTGGCCAACTTGATGTTGGGTCCTCGGCTCCCGCTGTTTGCTTTTTTCATTTTGTCTGTTCACGGTCGCCAACAAGCTAGTTATGAAGGCGAAAAAGCTTGTGCCGGCTTTTTGTTTATTTCGCGTTGTGGTTCGCCCAAACACTGTAGTTTCCCTCATGCCTGCTGCGCTAAATCGCTGAAAAGAGCTTCGCAGACTAGTGTTCCTTATATTTTGGCGCCATCTGTAGATCGTCGTGCGCATGCTGATGGCGTACAGACTTGCGTAAAGGTACTGTGACCACTTTGTGGTGTGACGAATAGTACGCTTTCTAGGCAATCAGATAGCGTAATTTGTGAGTCAATGGGTCAGTGAGTGGTTGAGTGAGTCAATGCGTGCGTGTGTGCATGTCCACGAGTGTGCTTCCGCGTGCGTGTTTCTGCATGAGGGCGCGCGTGCGAGTTTGTATGTGTGTGTGTTTTCGTGTGGGTTCGTGTGTGTGTGCGTAGATGTGCGTTTGTGTGCGCGCGTGTGTGAGACTGTGTGCGTTGCGTGCGTGTTCGTGCTTGTCTGCGTGCGTGTGCGTGTGCGCGTACGATGACCCCCATTCTCCCCGTTATTTCATACCAACTTTCGACGTGAACGCGTGTCAGTGCCCCGTGCGGGCGCATGATGGTGCTGTTGAGGATAAAGCTTCAGCTTTTCTCTGTGGCAGGCTGGCGCCGTTTACGGAGGGGGACACGGGGAATGGGGAAGGAGCGGATGCGAGCCATCAAATCTCCATTAAGATGCTGGCGCTAAAGTCAGCCGGGGTCATGGTGGCGCGACGGCACGGCGCCGCCTCTGTCACTGGCCTTTTCTCTGCCAAGCGCTCAAGGACAAGCACTCCAGGAGCCTTCCACCACCTTGCTTGCCGTTTTCTATAATTTCTTTGGGGTGTTTTTCTGGACACCACTCTGTGCCTTACATGATGAAAAATGATCGGCTCACGTCGGCGTTCAAAGCCGGCAAGTTGCTCTGGTAACGCCTAATAAGAGCGCTACCGCCGTTATCAGCCGATATGGCGCGGGTTGTGAAAGAGGAATAGCTGGCGGCGAGGGAAATAACAGTTGTGAAATCTGTGTCTGCAGTGGCGATGAGAAGCAGACTAGATGGGTTCGCATTATTGTGGGCTGCGTTTCAGGTTACATGGTGCGCAAAATGAGAGACAACTCACGAACCGATGGAACAGCACCAACGCAGCTATCAGCTTATTTATTACAACTACAATATTTGATGGGCATAATGGGGGACAGCAAGATGCCTCAAAAGAAGCTTCATGAACAGCGCTACACATGCCCGCAAACAGCCCCCTCAGGCAATCTGTCGCTGCACTGCATTATTGGGAGTACCTCCCAGTGTTTGAAAATACTGCAGTTTTGGCAAAATAACAGTTTAGCCACACGCGACATTTCGGAAGCCTTTCAGACATCAAGCGAGCAGAGCGAATGCGTGAGGTCATGCTCAGTTATGCTGAACACGCCTGAAAAAGACTTAATAAAAAGCATCTCAAACAGGGTAGACAAATGCAAGAAAAAAGCGCCAGGAAGCGGTTTCGATTCCTGGCCGCGAGGGCCGCTTTTCTGTTGAAGGTGAAAAGCTACAATGTCTGTTTTTTTAGATTTAGGCGCGCGCAGAAGATCCCCAAGTGGTCAAAATTAATCCGGAGCCCTCCACTACGGGGGGACTTATAATTTGTTAGTTTCGGCGTGTTAAACCACGTTATCAATCGAAATCGTCATGCCAAAAATACTCTGCTACTCAGACATTAAACAAAGGAAAATGGCCTTTTCCCAGCTTATAATATATATGTTGCTTTGCCGCCTATACCCTGTGAATTACAGTGAAAAGTTTTCCCACACTTGCCCCCACCCCTATTCTACATGTATCGTCTAACACTTTCGACGTGTTTGGGTTCCAGGAAAATATTGTACTTGTAATACATCAATTTATATTTGCGCATGCACTGTCCACTTCGTGCGTCTCAATTTTTTGTACCTAAAGCGCACTCTACAAAACGGAGGAGACATTCATTCGTTTGAGCTGAAAGGCTGTCACCACTGAGAAATATTTTTGAGCTGTTCTTCTTAGCAGCCGCATTGCCCCTTTGGTAGGTTACGTGTTACTTTTTTCAGTGTGTGCTTTTAACAGTGAAACAGTTGTTGCTGGCCTAATTTGTGCAGTGTGCGGCGTCATAAAAAAAAACTGCGTCATAGCTACTCTCGCCATTTACCGCGCAAGTGAGCACGCACTTCACGAGGAGCGCTTGGTGTAGACAAGACTTTGCGTGGCCTCGCAAAACATACCAAGAAAAAGAAACACCATCTTTCCGTAGGAGAAGCCTGAGTAGTATGCGAAGCAGGCATGGGGTCGATTCAAGTGCCTATTAGTTTGCAATTCGTCGTTTCCGAGAGGTTGAGCTACATAGCTACCGTTATATTCACCGTTTGGTTTTCATGGTAACTACTATACTTTTCACTTACCGGAACTTCGAAATGAGATATTGCGTGGACCCCATGGCTGTTTCGCATACTACTCGGGGTTCCTCTACGGGAAGATGGTGCAATTTTATTATAAGGGGTGGAGGGTGCTAGAGTGGATAGGCAATAAAGAGAGAGAGACGTTGTACGTGGTATGAGTTTGTATTTATTTACGAATTATCATCATCATGCTCAACGTAGGTGACGACCAGATGTGGTTGGCCTAACGCTTTGATTATGACCGCTCTAAGGTCTGTGAAATGTAAAGTCAAGGGCTGTTGTAGTGGATGACACCTAAAGTTGATGAAGATGAGGTCTGTGTACGTTCCCCGGATGTTTGTGGGCTCCTTGTAATCACGGCCCGCCGTAACTCGCCGACAATCGCCGCCGTCAGCCACGATTAAACGTCGAAGGCGCGTAAAGCGTGCTCGTCTCGTGCCGTCCCAGGAAGACACCGGCAACACTGTCGCTCCAGTAGCCTTTAAAAGGGAAGCGTGCTCGTCTTGTGCCGGCCCAGTAAGGTACCGGCAACACTATCGCTCGAGGAGCCATAGAACGGACCGGGCGTTCAGCAAGCCGAGCATGCGCAGTGAGTGTATGAACGGCGCTACAACCACGACAACGATAACGGAGGGACATGGCCCCGACCATGAGATGCTTCGCATCTAGCACCATTCAAGTGGGTCCGCACCTTTAGGAGTAGCACAAGACAGCTCGTGGTACAGACGCCCAGTTCGCGAGGTCAGTTGCCACGTGCAGACAAAACGACCCGGTCCCAAGAGTCATGCAAGGAGATGAGAACGATATAGTTGGCTATCACAATGACTACAGTAAAAAAGTACGGTCCAACATGTAAATAAACAATTTCAAACCTAAAGCAATTCTGATGGTGCCTACATAGAAAGAAGGGCTTACACAGAAAAATCATCCACCTTCGTTGAGGTTCAAGCCTTGCGCGTCTTAGTGTAAGCTTCGCCATTTTTATGTGAAGCTTTCTATTCCTCACTGATGACGTCGACGTCTCTGTAAAAAGCACTGCAGAAAAGTCAACTTTGCACATTGAGTTTCCCAAAACGACGATGATGATAAGTGATAGCACACCAAGCACCTCAAAAAAAAACTTTCCCGTGGTCGGAATGAACCTGCGTTTCTCGCGATAAGCTGGCGACGTCTATCCGATTGCGCCATTTCGACACTGTTGAATCAGTTTGGATTTTAAACCGTGACTTTGACTCAGGTTGCACGGGAAAAAGCTTAAAGTTTCAATTCTTGAATAAACGTTTTTTTCAGTTGCACCAATTTGCTTCGAGTAATTATTGTTGTGAGCGTGCCCAATAGCCAATGTGAAGGTTCTCTGTTAAAACATGAACTTTTTTCTCGCTTCACATAACGGTATCATTGTGGTGTTGGTTTCAATAGGGCCGCATTGAAGGTCTCCACAAAATGAAACGATTCAAGTTGTTTACAAACAAAGCAAAGTTAAAACTCCCCTGCTCTAAAACAAACAAACTGATTTTCTTGTGAAGTAGCTGTGGTAGTGAGTGAGTGGGAGTGGGGGATGGGTGAGTGGACCAAGTGAGTTAACAACACTTGTTGCTGAGCTAGTTAATACATACTTTAACAAAAAAGAAAACGTGGAGCCAACTAGACTTTGAAAAAAAAAAAAAAACAAGGTAAGACATACAGGCGCCTGTATATGTCTTACCTCGTTTTCTTCGTCCACGTCTAGTTTGCACCACGTTTTATTCTTTCTTAAACTTATGGAGCAAGTGAGTAGTGATAGCGAATGAGTGTGAGTGGCCATTGCTAGTGGTTAGTGCGAGTGCGAGTTTGCGTAAGCGGCAAATGCGAGTTCTGAGCGTGAGCGCGAGTGAGTGCGAGTGGTGAATACGAGTGGGTGAGCGTGAGTGCGAGTGCGTGCGAGTGGTGACGATGAGTGGTGAGCATGAGCACGAGTGAGTACTAGTGGTGATAGCGGAGTTGCGAGCGCGAGCTTATGTGAGGGCGAGTGGCGAATGCGGAGTAGCGAGCGTGAGTGAGTGTGAGTGGTGACGACGAGTGGGGAGCGTGAGCGGGAGTGAGTGCGAGTAGTGAGGCCCGAGTGGCTAGCGCGAGTGCGAGTGGTGAGCATGCGCGCGAGTGAGTGCGCGTGGTAGCGACGAGTGGCGAGCGTGAGGGCGAGTGAGTGCGAGTGGTGAAGCCGGAGTGCCGAGCGTGAGTGCGAGTAAGTGCGTTAAAGGAGCCATGAAGAGAAAACACAAGTTTGGTTCATTCGAAAGATTGCCTCGTTAGAACCATAACGACACCACTTATAACGCAAACTTCGCTCAAATAAGCTATATAATTAGGAAAAAAGGAAATGACCATGCGACCCACCAGCTCATTTTCCGCAACAGAACCTGTGATGTCACTTGAGAATGCTCTGCGATTGGCGGAGGCCGGCAAAAGCAAACGCATGTTAGGCAGGGCTTACAGTTTGCATAGCGAGATAAATGCCCGTGAAACATACTGCACATTCTTTTTATGACAAAGAACGGTGGAGTAAACGGTTGAAGTTCCGAACGAACACGCAAGCGTGTATGCCAATGCGTACGAAACTACCGTTGGCCGAGCTCGACATCTCGCCGTTGCCACCGTCGCGCAGACGAATTTTCGGGTTCAAGGCTCTTCGGGGCCAACGAACCGTCCAAGCACGCACAGCCGCGACCTTGCTTGGTATCGTAATCCTTTCACAGGAGGTTGGTCGTCATATCGCCAACCAGCAAAGGTAAAAATAGAAACAAGGGGAGTAAGGAACACAGAGCAGCAACGAGATAGTGCCACTCGTCGCACAGGTTTCGGTATGGAGGTCGTGTTGGCTTGCTGCTATCGTTACGAGCTCGTTTACAGTTTACAACCACTGAAAACTTCAGTTTGTTCGAGTACTTTACAATGAAATTTCGTTGCTGTGTTTTGAAATACCCATGTAGTACGGGCCAATCGTCGAGGCAGTGGGACATCTCCGCCGGTTGCCACTCGTCGCACAGGTTTCGGTATGGAGGTCGTGTTGGCTTGCTGCTTTCGTTACGAGCTCGTTTACAGTTTACAACCACTGAAAACTTCAGTTTGTTCGAGTACTTTACAATGAAATTTCGTTGCTGTGTTTTGAAATAGCCATTTAGTACGGGCCAATCGTCGAGGTAGTGCGACATCTCCGCCGGTGAGATCTCCTTTCATGTGCTGCCCGACGACGAACCTCGGCGAAGCAAATAGCTACGTTTTGTGAACTTTGCAAACGGAGGAGAAAGAGAGCTAAAGGAAGTACGAGTGTGCTCCCTTCATTTCCGAGGAAGTGATTACGGCAGGGACCCTGACATGCTGGCGCTCATCGCCGACTTCGTCAATGCGCTCTGACCTTGGGGAAAAAAATTGCCGTACACACCGCGCATTGACGCTCGAATCTTTCTGGTCGGAGCAGAGAGCTCGAGCGAACGGCTTTCCATACACGACACCGGCCAACTGACATAAGCGATACTGCTACTGAAATTGAAAATACGGCACATACGTACCAGTCTGTATTCGTCCGTCGCGACGGGGCTGACGAGGCAGCGGTGCCGACGGCTGGGCGTTAGTCTGTTGTGGCTATCGCGGAATGGTCGCTTTCCCGTCCACCGCGTATCCCACAACTCTTTCCGCTCGTGCACTTAGAAGCATTGAGCGTTCAAGTGGTGTGAGGTTGTTAAATGCAAGCCCGATCTCCTCGGCGAGAGTTTTGTTCTCCGGATCAGGCGATTCCATGACTAGGGCTGCGGGTGCACTAGGTTTTACTAGTATTTTTAAAATGGCCGCCGTCTCGGTCGACTCGTGCGTGTGGGTGCTATATGGAGTCGACATACTAAGTATCTGTTTCATGGACCGGCTTATGTGACGCCATTGTTCACGTGACAAAATGTGCAATTTTAGCGGGAGATTTAAAATTTTGGCTTAAATTGCCTTATTTCTCAGTGAATAAAGCATAATTTGCTTCCGGGAAAGCGCTTGGGGTACTATGAAACACCTAATCTTTCGAATAAAACAAACTTTGGTTTTCTCTTCGTGGCTCCTTTAAGATAAACATTTTTTTTTTGAGTGAGTGCGAGTGAGTGGCATATAGTTTTGCCGAGCGATGGCCCAAGCTACGAACATCCCGCCCTCTACTCCCGCTCCCCCACTTGACCTAGCGTCTTCCTGGCGTAATAAAGGCTATCTCTTCCTTTCTGTCTTTCTAGGCATTGTTTTTTTTTTTCAAAATATGCAAAAATTCGCAAAAGAACCCCCCACCCCTAATGCAAACATGAGTAAGAAAAAGCCATGAATTTAACAATAACTCAGTACTGTTAAAATGCATTGGCTAGATACAAGCGCGGTATATTTATAACCTGAAGCTTACTACAATTCTGCTTATACACTGCGCTGTTACTAAGTTCGTCGCGCTTCTCGGCGTAATAACCGCCGCTCTAAGCCGTTGGTGTCCATCGTGTTGAACCACGGCCTGGAATCCTCTCCCATCACTTCCTTCTCCCACCAACTGCGCCTGTGATTTTTTACCTAGGCGGCGCCTTTGCCCCGGCCGCGAGCTGTCTCCCCACCATTCACTTTTCTTTTTTCCTTCTGGAACCTCCGGTGACTCGCATCACACCGCAACACTTTATCAAAGGCTTTTCGACGAACAGGCCCTGTCCCACTTTGATCGGCCATCTCGTCGCTTTCTTCCACTCCTGCTTCCACGCCGTCAGTGACCGCTCCTCCCTCTTGTCCGCTTGTCAACCGGGGACATGAGCCACTTAGGCTGTCATAAAAGAGGTTCTTCTTATTGGGGGTGTTCCAGTGGCTTAAAAAAGGCGCTAATAAGATGACAGCTGTAAGGTGAGTCATCAGAGAGTTTTAGCATAGCGGCTACCGGATGCTCACGCTATGCCGGCCGGATAGCAGGGCCCGACTGCGCAGGCGCGCGCGCGGAGTGCGAGAAGGTTCCCCTCAGCGAAGCGAATGCGCGGGCATGGCGAAGGCCTGTCCGGGGAACTAATCCACCCTACCGCTAACAATGTGTACCTGCCCAGTCGGGGTAGCAACCTTCGTTTGCGTTAGCAGACGGTACCCGTTCTGCTGAAACTATCTGTTGGCGACTCCCAATGCACTCGCCGCTTCACGTAGGCTCCCGAAATTGACAATGGTGGCCCGGTGACGCTGTGCCCGTGTGGCGCGCTGGACCTTTTTTCGGCCGGGTCAGAGACCGGTCCCGCGTCGCCGATCCGTAGAAGTTCAATGCACATACGTGCACACACAAACACTGGCCCTGTACAAACTTAGAACCAGCGTTAGTGTTTTTTAAGAATTTTGGGAATATTTTAAGAATTTCGATAATTTTGTTACCATCAGTAAACAGTTGTGGTTTATCTGATGCTATGGCCGAGACCATGAACAATGCTTCTCATCTAAGAGTGTCTGGGGATAATTTTTCTGCGCCAAGCTAACGCGACTTGGAAGTGTGCTCTCTCCACACCAATATACCATTTGTAAATACTCCTGAAAACAAACGAAACTGGTACATCATGTAAAGAGTGCCGCGGTGTCCGGATGTTGCCTTTTAAAGAAATTTGGTAATTTTTTAGACTACATTTATTTCATTCTGTATATTGCTCCTTGCAATTTCGCTCCTTTCGTGATCTCCCTCTCCTTTTTTGAAGCGAAGCTTCCTATGACTCTCTGGTGGCATATGCCGCGTGAAAAACGCAATGCAGGAAAGCAAACTTTCTCTGAGGATGACGATGATTGTGAGTGAAACGAAATAAGGAACGCTTCCCTTGTTATGAGTCAAGCCTGGGTCCATCACGTTATTAAGCCGATATTTATCCGATCGCGGCATTTGGACACGTTCAAACAGTTGGAATTTTAAGACGGGGGTATGGACGTAAAGGCAGAAAAGTCATGCACCCCTCCGTTTACGGACGGTAGTTCAACGCGAAGTTTGCTTTGTGCGATATAAAACGGCAGAGTGACGGTCAAAATTAAATCTTGGCGATCAAAAATCCAAACTGCGTGCGAGTCAAATTAAAAAAAAAACAATGACTCAATGTTCTCCGAGTCAAAGCCCAAACTCAGATGGCAACAAGGAATCCCTTACGAGAATCATTCGCGTTCATCTATCACCGTTGTTGGACGGAGAGGGGGGGGTGGTGGAAAAACGTTTTTATTTGAGCCGACAAAAAAGAAAAGAAAACCTGGGCGGCCTCTTCTCAATTCAGAAAACCGCGAGCGACTGCTGCTCCTCTAGCCCGGGACATCTGGTGTTCATGAAGGAGGGGTTCGGGTGGTCGGTGCATGCCAATACAAGATGGAATGTCGTATTGGGAGTATTGCAATAGGCCAGTTGTAAGGGTATGTAGTGGGGGATATATGGTGTTAAAATAAGTTTTCCTCTGGAGTCTAGATCTGCGCCATATTTGGGTGTCGGAAGTGCTGAGGGAGGGATAAGAGGGTGGGTGAAGACGGCGGTTCCGATAGTAGTGGTGCAGTGTGTCTGTGTAGCGACTGGGAACGATAAGATTGGAGGACGGTACTGCCAAATCGTCCACCCCCTACGGGAATGACCGGAGTAGGATATCGCGGGCAGCGGCGTGTGCCGCCTCATTCCCTGGTAGTGAGGCATGACCTGGGGTCCATACAATTTGAATGTAGCGTAGGGTCTTTATTGTCTGGAGAATCTTCAGGGCGCGAGGTGAAATGCATACGGTCAGAAAGTTCCGGCAAGCTAGCGGTGAGTCGGTAAGGATGGTTACATAGCCGGTACGTGCTGTGGTGGTGGCGAGGGTTATGGCTGTCTCTTCGGCAGTAGTGGTGTTGGCATCAGCAATGGTAGCGATTGTCAGGATAGAGCCTTGAGCATTGAGGGCGACCATTGTATGGGCTGTACACGATTTTTTTGGACTACCCCACGCACCGGAAATAAAATCGTGTGCACACCGTTTCTTGTAGTACAAATGACTCTGCCTGCCAACACAGTTGTACGGAAAATAAGTGCAGTGAGAGATATAGGAGTCTTCTGCCAGGAGGTTTATTTGAATGACGAAGCCGCTTTTATTACCATACTAGCGGTAGTACCCGGCGGTGCCCGGGTTGGCCATTATATTAAGGACAGCAATTGATATTTTTTAGTCGCCGTATTAGGCTACTTCATTGGGAAGTAGTACACACTCGGGAGCGCCTGCCTGCTGTCAGTACATAGGCTCCTACTGCGGCGCGACATGGTAATGTGAAACGACTGGTACTCGTGTTTTACTCCAACTCCCGCTAAACAAACTGCACCAAGATGGCGCGTTTGAGCGAATGAGTCAGTGAGTGAAAAGGGTTTTATTGAGCCAGCGAAGTGGCAGTGGTTCCCAATTTCTAAAAGCCATGTGATGAGTGCGAAGCTCTGGAGGAAGTATTGTCTGGAAATCCAGATCGCTGTTAATCACCAGGTTCTCCCACAGCTCAAGGTTACGAAAAGTGGATGGAAGGAGAAGGAGATTGGTTTGCTTGCACTCTTAATATGATATGAGAAAGAGTGCCAGGTTGCAACCACAACTTGAATTCGGCAGGAGATTGCGCTGGGAACACGTGATGGAGGCCGGACGGGTGAGGGGTATCCTTCCTCGTAGGAAGTGCTATCTCAGAAGATATGAACGAGGCTCATCGGTACAGTTTTATCATAAGTAACATGGGCTCCCTACGGGAGGCGAGAAGTTGCAGGATGTCCCAGCAGATGCCGAAGGCTAACCTTTGCGCTTTTTACTGGTAAATCTTCTCTTTTACATTTATGATATATGACACCTGCTCCTACGGGAGACGCGTAGTTGCTGAAGGTATCAACAGATGGCGACCGCTAAGCGAACCTGGGAAAACTCAACTGCATTTTACGTACAAAAGCATGCAGATTAAAGAAATTTCGCTGGCCTTCTTATCCGCATGTTAGGACAAAATCCTGAAAGTAGTTTTTGGGCAATTAAATGGGCAGCATTTGCAAGGAAAAACGAATGGGAGATATCAACTGGCTGGGTGGTTATTTACGAAAGTGTAAAAACACAGTGTTTTCCCGAAATCCCGCTAGCCTCTATTGGGAGGGTGTCATTGAAAAATGTTGTATAACAGTGTTGAGATACGTGAGTAAGTTGCCTATCTCAACAAAAACCAGTTCGATATCTCAGATGGCGGGGGGTAAACAAATTAATATGTGAAAAACTATTTTACCGCTTTTGACTCTCTCCATGGTGGAATTTTTAAAATAAAAAAAAATATTGACTTCCAACACCGTAATCTGAATGTTCCGTTGCAATCTGTAGCCGTTTGAAAGAGCAGTTTGGCTAGACGTGTACATAACCTGTCAGGCCTTTTTGGCTCATCAGCCGTGTTATTTGTAAAAAACAATTGGACCCTTTTATCGGCGTCGCAGTGCGACATCCTTAAAACGGTTCTGTGCATTTGTATGAGTAACATATTCCAGCAAAAATCATTTGGATTACTGAATCGGTAAAGGATTTATTTTAGAATCTTTTGGAACACCGTTTTAGTTCCGGAATGCGGAATCACCTCGCTGGTGTAGGTTAGGGCGAAATCCAAAAACTACGTTTTAGGTATTCTTAAGGGCTACTTATATAAACAAAAAGCGCTTCGATATGTGAATGGATGACCGAGATAATCACGAATTCGCGAAACCACAATTTCGCCCTTTTCTTCGGTTAGGAGGGCAATTTATAAAAAACCCGCCTTAGTGAGCACCTACTCAATGACGCAAATAAACTCGTGAAATTTCAAGTCTCTAGGTCTAACAGTTTCGGCCGGGCGTTGATGAGTCAGTCAGTGAGTCAGTCGGGCACTTCGTTTTATAGGTATAGATTACCAGCCGTAGGAGGTCCCGCGTACGGCTTCGGTCTTGGGACCTCCGTCTGTATTACAACCCATATGTAAATATGTATACATCCCTGAATAAAATTGAATTGAATAAAAAAATTGAATTGAAATTGAATTGAATGCCATATCCCCAAAATGTATACCTGAAGAAAATTTACACCATCTTCCCGCGTGGGGAAGCATGGGTAGATGCGACGCATCGTGGGGTTTCCGTTGCGTTTCCGTTATGTTGTTTACATTTAACGTTTCAATTTGTTGTTGTTTTTATTATATTTTCTACGGCTGCGCCGACCATCACGATAGCAGGCCTGTTAGTCTCCATTCAAATCATCGGTGGTCATCGGATGTCCTTGCAGCGGCGGAATGACTGAGCGGAGCGGCGCAGTTACCGCGTTTATATGTACCGCGCGTAACGTTGAGGGCAATGAGAGAGAGCAGCGCATGTGCATGTGTTAGATGTTTAACCGCGCGCTGCTAACGCGCGCTAACGCACAGCTGGCACGGTGACGGGAGCGAGCGCTAACACGCAGATGGCGCTGTGGTGAGAGCGGCGTTGGCGCGCAGCTGGCGCGCCGAGGAGAATGGGGGAAGTCTCCATTCAAATCATTGGGGGTAATCGGATGTCATCGGAGCGGCGGAACGACTGAGCGGAGCGGCGCAGTTACCGCGTTTATATGTACCGCGCGTTAACGGTGAAGGGAATGAGACAGAGCGGCGCATGCGCATGTGTTGGATGTTTAACCGAGCGCTCACGCGCGCTGACGCACAGCTGGCATGGTGACGGGAGCGAGCGCTAACACGCAGATGGCGCTGTGGTGAGAGCGGCGTTAGCGCGCAGCTGGCGCGCCGAGGAGAATCGGGGAAGTCTCCATTCAAATCATTGGGGGTAATCGGATGTCATCAGAGCGGCGGAACGACTGAGCGGAGCGGCGCAGTTACCGCGTTTATATGTACCACGCGTTAACGGTGAAGGGAATGAGAGAGAGCGGAGCATGCGCATGTGTTGGATGTTTAACCGAGCGCTAACGCGCGCTGACGCACAGCTGGCACGGCGACGGAAGCGAGCGCTAACACGCTGATGGCGCTGCGGTGAGAGCGGCGTTAGCGCGTAGCTGGCGCGGCGAGGAGAATGGGGGAGGGATGTGGACTACGGAAGACGGAAGACGCCGGAGGGACAAGGCGAGGTAAAGAGATGCGTCGCATCTTAAAGGAAGGTGCAGTCTTACTGCTTTAAAGGACGCGCAATTTATCGTAGGGCTGGCAAAGCGACCGTGTCGCTTTTATCTTACCTTTATCATATACTAGCGGTAGTACGCGGCGGTGCCCGGGTGGGCCTTTAAATTAAGGACAGCAATTGGTATTTGTTAGTGGCCATATTAGGCTACTTCATTGGGAAGTCGTACACACTCGGAAGCGCCTGCCTGCTGTCATAATAGGCTTCTACTTCAGGCGCGTCGTGGTAATGTGTTGCGACTGGTGCTCGTGTTTTACTCTAACTCTCGCTAAACAAATTGCACCAAGATGGCGCGTTTGAGCGAATGAGTCAGTGAGTGAAAAATATTTTTTGAGCCGGCGAAGTGGGAGTGGTTCCCTATTTCAGAAAGCCATGTGATGAGTGGGCAGCCTTCACTCTGGAGGAAGTATTGTCAGGACATCCAGATCGCTGGTTGTCACCAGGTTCTCCCACAGCTCAAGGTTTGGAAAAGTGGATGAAAGAAGGAGGAGCTTGGATTGCTTTCGCTCTTAATATATGAGGAAGAGTGCCAGGTTGCAGCCACAACTTGAATTCGGCAGGAGGTTGCGCTGGGAACACATGATGGAGGCCGGCTTGGAGATGGGTATTCTTCCTCGTAGGAAGTGCTATCTCAGAAGATATGAACGACGCTCATCGGGAGAGTTTTATCATAAGTAACATGGGCTTCGTGTGGGAGGCGCGAGCATGCAGAAAGTTTTAGCACATGCCGAGGGCTAACCTTTGCACTTTTTACTGGTACATCTTCTCTTTTACATTTATGATATATGACACCTGCTCCTACTGGAGACGCGTAGTTGCCGAAGGTGTCAACAGATGGTGACCGCTAAGCGAATGCGGGAAAACTCAACTGAATTTTACGTCCGAAAGGATGCAGATTAAAAAATCTCGCTGGCCTTCTAATCCACATCTTAGGACAAAATCCTGTAAGTGGTTTTTGGGCAATTAAATGGGCAGCATTTTCAAGAAAAAACGAATGGGATATATCAACTGGCTGGGTGAATATTTGTGAAAGTGCAAAAACACAGTGTTTTCCCGAAATCCCGCTTGCCTCTATTGGGAGGGTGTCATTGAAAAATGTTGTATAACAGTGTTGAGATAAGTGAGTAAGTTGCCTATCTCAAGAAAAATCTGTTCGATATCTCCGATGGCGGGCGGTAAAAAAATTAATATGTGAAAAACAATTGTACCGCTTTAAACTCTCTCCATGGTGGAATTTTTAAAATTTTAAGAAATATTGACCCCTAACACCGTAATCAGAACGTGCCCTTGCAATCTGTAGCCGTTTGAAAGAGCAGTTTGGCTAGACGTGTACATAACCTGTCGGGCCTTTTTGGCTCATCAGCTGTGTAATTTGTAAGAAACGAATTGACCCCTTTAGCGGCGTCGCAGAGGGAAATCCTTAAAAATGGTTCTGTGCATTTGTATGAGTAACGTATTCTAGAAAAAAACAGGTGGATTACTGAATCAGTGAAAGCTTTATTCGAGAATCTTTAGGAACACCGTTTTAGTTCCGGAATGCGGTATCACCTCGCTGGGGTAGGTTAGGGCGAATTCCAAAAACTACTTTTCAGGTATTCTTAAGGGCTACTTATATCAGCAAAAAGCGCTTCAATATGTGGATGGGTGACCGAGAAAATCACGAATTCGCAAAACCACCATTTCGCGCTTTTCTTCGGTTCGGAGGGCAATTTCTGAAAAACCCGCCTTAGTGAGCACCTACTCAATGACGCAAATAAACTCGTGAAATTTCAAGTCTCTAGGTCTAACAGTTTTGGCTGGGCGTTGATGAGTCAGTCAGTCAGTCAGTCGGGCACTTCTCTTTATAGGTAGAGATGACACCTGCTCCTACTGAAGACGCGTAGTTGCCGAAGGTGTCAACAGATGGCCACCGCTAAGCGAACGCGGGAAAACTCAACTGAATTTTACGTGCAAAAGGATGCAGAATAAAAAAATCTCGCTGGCCTTCTAATCCACATCTTAGGAAAAAATCCTGAAAGTGGTTTTTGGGCAATTAAATGGGCAGCATTTTCAAGAAAAAACGAATGGGAGATATCAACTGGCTGGGTGATTATTTGTGAAAGTGTAAAAACACAGTGTTTTCCCGAAATCCCGCTTGTCTCTATTGGGAGGGTGTCATTGAAAAATGTTGTATAACAGTGTTGAGATAAGTGAGTAAGTTGCCTATCTCAACAAAAACCTGTTCGGTATCTCCGATGGCGGGCGGTAAAAAAATTAATATGTGAAAAACAATTTTACCGCTTTAAACTCTCTCCATGGTGGAATTTTTAAACTTTTAAGAAATATTGACCCCTAACATCGTAATCAGAACGTGCCCTTGCAATCTGTAGCCGTTTGAAAGAGAAGTTTGGCTAGACGTGTACATAACCTGTCGGGCCTTTTTGGCTCATCAGCTGTGTAATTTGTAAAAAACAAATTGACCCCTTTAGCGGCGTCGCAGAGCGAAATCCTTAAAAATGGTTCTGTGCATTTGTATGAGTAACATATTCTAGCAAAAATCAGGTGGATTACTGAATCGGTGAAAGATTTATTCGAGAATCTTTAGGAACACCGTTTTAGTTCCGGAATGCGGTATCACCTCGCTGGGGTAGTTTAGGGCGAATTCCAAAAAACTACTTTTTAGGTATTCTTAAGGGCTACTTATATCAGCAAAAAGCGCTTTGATATGTGGATGGGTGACCGAGAAAATCACGAATTCGCAAAACCACAATTTCGCGCTTTTCTTCGGTTCGTAGGGCAATTTCTGAAAAACCCGCCTTAGTGAGCACCTACTCAATGACGCAAATAAACTCGTGAACTTTCAAGTCTCTAGGTCCAACAGTTTTGGCTGGGCGTTGATGAGTCAGTCAGTCAGTCAGTCGGGCACTTCTCTTTATATGTAGAGATTAGGCAAGCTTTGAAGAGCGTCAGTGTGTGGTTGATTGCCATACCACATTATTACCTGTTTCACCATTCCCTTTCTGAAACGCTATCGCATGGCACGTTTGCCGTTCGCACTGTTGTAACTTTCACCAGTTGTCCGCCTCGCTTTATATTAAGGCCCAAATGCTGCAGAAGACGTGCAAAAATGCGGCACCGTGGTTGCATTCATACGGAAGAGCATGGCCGACAGAAAAGAAGTGTTGAATGTGGCCGGTGTGCACTTGGAGCTGCACAATGCGACAAGGTGCAACTCGCAGCTGCGAATAATGAGGAAGCTCGTCACCACTGTTTCTATTCATCCATATTTCGCAGAAACTTTCACGCGTGCAAGAAAGCTAAGCTGTTTAAATATGCACTGAGGCTGGCCACAGACTCCCCTATAGACAAGGCCATGGACTTACTCCACAAAGGACACGAGACAGCCAGGCTTTTGCTTCCCGCGTTGCGAAACATCGAAGTTTCCCATGCGGAAATTCTAAGCAAAGGAACACTTGTTTGCAAAGACGCGGTTTAAGGCCTACAGCGCAAGCGTGTGGACTGACTCAGTTTTTTTATGGGTGCCTTCCTTTACCCGCGGTTTAACTCTTCTTGGTGTTCAGATGCAACAGCCCAGAAGATGCGTTGTGCTGTTCTGGGTAGACGACCTCTTTTGTTAGGGAGGACAGCGCCAGCACCGTCACGAATGCGGACTGTGAAGCAGGGCCAAGCCAATTGACGTTTAAAAACAGCAGGAAGAATGCGAACGGCAACCTAGATAATATGCCTGGAAGACTTGCGTGAGAAGTCTCCCGGTACCTTTCAGAGGAAACTTGTGCAGACACGGTTAAGCCCCTTACCGATTGGAAAGCGAGCGCTAGCCGTTTTGCCTTGCTTCCCCTCTTCGGAAGGGCACATTTCACTCTAAATGCCACGCCAGCTCACGTGGAACGCGTGCTTTCAGCGGTGCCCCTGATAATGATGGCGAAGCTAAACCGGTTCTCAAGGACCTCTTTCGAGCAGCTCATGTTTGTCAAGTAAAACACATAGAGAGAAGGCAACTATTTTATTTTATGTTTTGTTTTTATAAATAACCGTTGAACCAGCCATCATTTACACTCGGTGTTTTCAGAACTGAACGGCGAAGCGCCAATTTAGCTCATACCAGTTTGTTGCGTAATTTTGATGAATGAAACCAAAATAAAGCTTTTTTTTTTCACCTTGAACTGCAGCTTCAGCCCTTTATCGAAGCATATAAAAATATAAGACACCTAAGAACTTTTTTCTGGCGTAGTAATTTCCACAGCACTAGACTGGTCGATTGCCGAACGTGTCTCTCTATAAATATTATTATAATTTTTTTATCTTTTCTTTAAATTCATCGCCCATACGAGAGGACACTTGTGGTATCGTACATTGCTACTCCACTGCATGCAACTTCTTTAATTAGTTATACAACCCTCAGAACATGTTTTTGCTGAGTCGAAGGGCACAACGCATTCTCTAAGTCATTTTTAGTTAGCTAGAGCCAAAGGCTGCGTGGTGTAAATGTATGAACGATTTGGAAATTTGTAAAAGGAAACCTAAGACGCCAATCAGTATACAAACAAATGCACTATCCCAGCATACCCTAAGAGGAAACAAATTGGTTCCTATAGGGACACCGATCCAAACGTCGCGTATACTCTATGCATACTTTCGCTCTTGCACAGTGGAGTATACCTGACGGACGTAACTCACATTTTCGGCAAGGCAGACATTTCATACCTGCGCACACGCAAACAGAGAAAGTTTTCACCCCATTCGTGCTTGCAAGGTGCGCTACTGCGTGAGTGCTGACGACCTGTACGGCCCGTGGTCCGTATTTGGTGGAAACGCAGGACACGGTGCTCGAGCGGTGGACTGCTCCAGCTAAGAACACCCGACCTGGAGGTCCTGTTCCACGTTAGCAAAATTATACTTCGAACTATAATCACGACCGATCCATACGCTTGTAAACTGCTTGAAGAATATCATGTCATCTTCAACCATAAAAAAATTGAACATGTCACGTTAGCGTCAGCACATTCCCGCCTAAACAATTTTAACACCTGACAACTCGTAAAAAACATGCTGCCTATGCAAATACTATATTAACTACCGGGAGAACCGCCCCTGCTGGAATTGTTAGGCGATTGCAACGCACGTGATATGCCACAACGTCACAACGTCACTAGTGGCGTTTTTGCGTATTTTAACCGTTCTTACGCGTATAAGAACCCAGGCTTTATTGTGGGTTCATTGGTAATTTTATACCAGACCGATAAACCTAACAACATGCCTTTCCTACGTTGATGAATTAGAGGAATAGAATTGAAATGTCCGGCAATTCTCGGTGTACGAATGGATGAAGTTTTGGCCTTCCGAGGAATAGAGAGGAATGGAATTTAGGCAAATTGTCATTTCCCAGAATGGAATTGGGATGGAATGGGGACGCCAATTCCGCAACACTGGTAGAGATTCACGGTGCTAAGTTTCAACGAAAGGGCGGAGTGCGGCACTTGCAAAGAATAAAAAACGAAAGTAAGACACTGCCTTTGCTACATACGGCCTGCCACATTGCCGAGTCGAATAAGTGTAAAGAGGGCATCATCATTATAGAATGTTTATTTGCTCACACTTGAAACAGATACGTTGGTGAATGGATAATGAAGGATAATAGAACACCCATATAACACGAAAGTTCTGTTTCGTCTTTTCCTAAAGCAGTTAAATTTGCACAAATTTAAATTGCAAATCAGATGGTTCCAGCCACCAATATCCAATCAATAAAACCAATTTAAAAGAGTCTGAGTTAGCCTGGGCGCCCTAGTGTTTAAAATTCCCGTTACCTTATTCTCTGACTTGTTTCCCCTATTATTAATGGTGAGCTTCAGTAATTTATTCTCCCAAGAAAACCGTCCACACAGGCATGCAGGAACATATCTAGCGTGATTAGATAC